>NW_028237948.1:0-62500 GCF_034619465.1 Leptosomus discolor
TTGTGAGGCGCTTCTCGCAAGAGCCCCTCACGCACGCACGCACGCCCGCACGCACGCAGGTCCCGTCACCGGTGCTCCGCGCCGGCCTAACCGCGGACCGGCAGGGCCGGCGGAGAAACTGCCCGGAAGCCGCGGAGAGCGAGACGGATTCGAGAGCGAGACGGATTCAACAGCGATTCCTGCCGAAACACGCAAGGAACGCAGCTCTGCACGGCGGGGCGGCGGCCTGTCCCCTCCTGCCCGCGCGGCCCCATCCCCGCCGCGGGCAGCCTCAGCCTTCACAAGACGGCGGCGCCATACACTCGCCCCCCTCCAAGCACCGGCCGCAGCTCCGGAGAGAAACGACGCGGATGCGGCCCCGAGACGGCGGCGCCGCCGGCACTCGTTTCGCGGGGGACTCACCGGCTCCTCCGGGGCTCCGGCAGGCTCCCGCCGCTTCCCCGCGGTCCTCCATGATGCCGGAAGTGCCCCTCAGTCCTCCGAACTTGCGCTCTATGGGCCCGCAGTCCTCCAGGATGCCCAAGTGCCGGTTCGGTGCGGGGGGGGCCTGGAGTAGATGAGCCCCGGGCTCTGCCCAGGGAGCTCCTTCTGGGCGAGGCGAGAG
The DNA here is from genome assembly GCF_034619465.1 of Leptosomus discolor. Lineage (NCBI taxonomy): Eukaryota > Metazoa > Chordata > Aves > Leptosomiformes > Leptosomidae > Leptosomus > Leptosomus discolor. The sequence continues at coordinate 605 of NW_028237948.1, forward strand.
CTGTGGGACTGGGCAGGGTCCAGCGGCACCCACAGGAGAGAGCGCCCTGGGATGCAGCTTGGGTTTTGGGGTTTTTTTGGTTTGGTTTTTTTTGGGGGGGTTTTGTTGTGTTTTTTTTTTTTTTTTTAACGTCGGCAGTTTCCTACGGGGTGTTCAGGGGTGACAGGAGGGTTTTAAAACACACAGCCTTTTTTTTTAACTGATAGTTTTGGTGCTGTTTTGTTCTAGGGGCACTGGATTTTCCCGGAATTCTGAACTTCCTGCAGGATGGCAACTTGTTTTTTGTGAGGCGTGTTGGTGACCGCATTTCCCTTCCTAGGACTTGAAGGTGAGACTATCGAGCAGCCGTGAGGATGCGCCCCACGTCTGCACCTGTCTATGCCCCCCCATACCCCTGTCTCTGCCTTCAGGTGGGGTTTTTCCCATGCCACCCCCAACTCGGTGGCCTTGCTAAGGGTGGGTGTGCCTGGCCCCAAATCCACCCGGCGCCTCCCCCCCGCCGCGAGCGTGCCTTGCTGCCGTTCTTCGGCACTGGCCACTGTAGGCGTGCCCTGCTTGCCCCCCCCCGACCCCCCCCCGGGTGTGCCTTTTCTGCCCCGGCACCGCCCCCCCCCCGTGGGCGTGCCCTGCTTCCCCGCGCCCCGCCCCGCCCCCCCCCCCGTGGGAGTGCCTTGCTGCTTTGCACCTCGCCCCAGCACCGCCCCCCCCATGGCCTCGCCGACAGTGGCCGTGCCCTGCCCGGCCCCCACCCCCTCCCCTTCCCGGGTTTGCCTTTGTTATTCTGCACCCCACCCCAGCACCGCCCCCCCCCCCGGGCGTGACTTTTTTGCCCCATGCCCCACCCTCCCGTTGGCGTGCCTTGCTGCCCACCCCCCCCCCCCCCCCCCCCGGCACCGCCCCCCCTTGTGTCCCATCCCCACCACTTGCCCGGGGGCGGGGCCTGGGGTATATGAGCCTCGGCCTCTGCTCAGGGAGCTCATTCTGCTCTGGGGCTGCTGGCGCTGGCAGCTCCAGACCCAGCTGCCTCTGCGGGCACGGGGCTTCGGGCGCGGACAGGAGCGCAGGCGGCTGCGGCAGGGAAGAGCTGCGGCCGGGGACACCAGGCCACCCCTGTACTCCTCAGGGCCCCATCGGCTCCAGCCCCTCAGCGAGGACCAGATGTGCTCCTGGGCCTGGCCAGGCCCTGCCGGGACGCGTTCCGCCCCGTCGGGCCCCCTGCCACCAGCTATGCCGAGCGCTGCTGCCTCTGCCCAGCCCCGGGGGCGCCGGGGCCAGAGGCTGTCGTCCCCAAGTGGGGTCACAGCATCTTTTGGGGGGGGTCGATGGCACCGACGCCGAGCCATCCTGCAGCCGTCTTTTTGGCTTTGCACCGCAGGCATCTCCGTAAGCTGTCCGAGTTCCTCCCTCCCCTTCGTGTGCCCCTCAGTCCCCTCCATTTCCCATCCAGGCACCAGAATCAATCTGCGTGACAAGTGGCCTTCTCAGAACCACGGGCCTTCAAAGGGCCTTCTCTCACCTGCCTAGTCCTCTCAGAAGGACACGGGCGTTGCTCTGTGTGGACTCATTTGTCTTTCCTGGCACCTCTCCTGAGCTGCTTTGTCACTTGTTTTGGTTCGAGTCGCTTCAGTGTTACTTAAGGTGCTTGGTACAGTTCCTGATGCTTTGGGGCTCTTTTCCCCGACGGTTTTTCCTTGGTTTTGGTTTTTGGTTTGGGTTCGGTTTGGTTTCAACCCTTTCCTGGGGTTTTCTGTCCTTTGGGACTTATTTCTGTTGAGGGAGGCAGATGGAGAAAAGTAGGAGTCTCAGTGTCTTACAACTGCTGGTGATCTACAATAGTCCCTTTGCAACCAGAGAGCTCTGAGAGGAGGATTCTTGCAGGCTGTCATTCGGCTTTGTCATTCGGTCCCGTCCAGAATGTAGCGCTGGTACAAGTTCTGCAACAGACAGGAACGGGTCTAGCCTTGTTACGCGGGCTTTCTTTTTCCTTGCAGGTCGGACTTGAGACTTGAAACGGCATTTTCCTTCGCTAAAAAAACACGCCCCGGACTCGCCGCAGACTCGGCAGCGTCGCGGATTTCGCCGGACCGCGCCGCTGGCAGAGCCGGCGGCCGACGGGGTCGCGGGCGCTCGGCACCGCGTCGGCCGGAGGCTCCCGTTGGCGCAGCAGCGACGGTCGGGGGCGGCGCAGCTGGACAGCCGGAGGTTTGGTGTCGCGGCGTATCTGCTGTGCGCGGGTTCGCTTCCCCGGGATTTTGGGCTGCTCTGGAAAAACGGGTGGCGGAGCCGGAGAGAAGAGCGGGCGGTGGCTACAGGCCGAGTCGCCGCTCGGGGAGGTTGCGCTCCGCGGAGCTTCAAACTTTGGAGACGGAGTGCAAAACCGTCGAGCGTCCCAAGTGGACCGCGGCAGGCGTCCTCGCTCCGGTCGTTTTTCCTGGGGAATTCCAAAGTGGTCAGTTTCTATTAGTTTAATTTTTACCGCTCGTTTACGTCAAAACGTTTAAAATAAAAATGTCCGTCACAGTAACCAGAATAGTCTTTGGGAGCAAATACTGCCCGTCGTCCGCTCTAGCTATTGCTTCCCACTTTGCAGACAGTACTTACTCCCCATTGATGCAATCAAAGGGCAAGCAGCAGAATATCAACAACAGAGCACTAACTGGAAGGAATACCTGTAGCGAAACAACTCTAACAGGAAAAGAAAAAAATCACGCGTCCTAGTTAATCCACTTCGTGGTAAAGTCACAAAATATCAGAGCGCGCCTAAAGAGAAGAAATATTACCTAGGGTTGAGTAATGACTAAATTTAGTGGCAGATGTTACTTAATGAACCAGGCAGTAATTATTCCCGGTCCCTATTGCAATTCAAAAAATGAATAGTTGAGAGACCCTCTTGAAGTGATAAAGACAGAAAACTAATTGGGAGTCGTGAACAGCTCCATTTAAACATAACCACTGCTAAACCAATTGAACTGGAAACTAATTGGGAGGCTCTAACGCTTAAACGAGCACACCGCTGTAAGCAAGCTGGGAGGCAACAGTGACTCCTGCTTAGAACCAAAAGAGTAATCGAAGCTCTAGATTTTTAGATAAAGAGAAATAAAAAAAGGAATCGTTCAATAACGGCTACGTTTAAACATAGGTACTAAAAGAATTCCCGGGCGGTGGTGAACTAACGTAACGCTAAAAGATTTAGATTTAAAATAAAAGGAAAATTAGAAAACCAACAGGGAGTCACGACTGCCGAAACTTAAACATAGCCGTTGGGGGGGGGGAGGAGGGGACAGGTACCAATTCCTTCCAAGTAGAGCTAAAAGAAAAAACCGACGCCCATTAAATCTGACGAACAAAAACCTTAGATTTCATTTTAGAAACAGATCGAACGCTAACTGGGCATCATGAGTGCCCGTTTAACAATACTAGCCATCTTAAACTGATGCATTAAAGATACCCCCGCAGCACCATCAGATGAAAATTTTCTCCTTGGGAAGCAGAAATAGAATACCAATTGGGAGCAGTTTAGGGTAACGGTCGTCGTGAACGGACCCCTAATTAGAGTCCTAATTCACAATCCGAAACCGTGATTTCCAACGGTAATGAACCTTTTCCTCTTGTGTCAGTCGGGTGCCTGCGCTTTGCTCCTGCTCCCTTCAGCAGCGGTACACGGAGCGCTCGCTGGCTGTGAGCCGTTCGTTCACCGGCTTTTTGTACCAGTCAACTCTTCAATCGGGCCATTTAAATAACAGACTATTCTCTCAAATTCCAGCTCAAACGCGTGGCACGAATTAACGGCGCCCGAGGACCATGCCATTTACTAGCGCCGCCCCGGAGCTGAGCCTGCTTATTGTGAGGCGCTTCTCGCAAGAGCCCCTCACGCACGCACGCACGCACGCACGCACGCACGCAGGTCCCGTCACCGGTGCTCCGCGCCGGCCTAACCGCGGACCGGCAGGGCCGGCGGAGAAACTGCCCGGAAGCCGTGGAGAGCGAGACGGATTCGAGAGCGAGACGGATTCAACAGCGATTCCTGCCGAAACACGCAAGGAACGCAGCTCTGCACGGCGGGGCGGCGGCCTGTCCCCTCCTGCCCGCGCGGCCCCATCCCCGCCGCGGGCAGCCTCAGCCTTCACAAGACGGCGGCGCCATACACTCGCCCCCCTCCAAGCACCGGCCGCAGCTCCGGAGAGAAACGACGCGGATGCGGCCCCGAGACGGCGGCGCCGCCGGCACTCGTTTCGCGGGGGACTCACCGGCTCCTCCGGGGCTCCGGCAGGCTCCCGCCGCTTCCCCGCGGTCCTCCATGATGCCGGAAGTGCCCCTCAGTCCTCCGAACTTGCGCTCTATGGGCCCGCAGTCCTCCAGGATGCCCAAGTGCCGGTTCGGTGCGGGGGGGGCCGGGAGTAGATGAGCCCCGGGCTCTGCCCAGGGAGCTCCTTCTGGGCGAGGCGAGAGCTGTGGGACTGGGCAGGGTCCAGCGGCACCCACAGGAGAGAGCGCCCTGGGATGCAGCTTGGGTTTTGGGGTTTTTTTGGTTTGGTTTTTTTTGGGGGGGTTTTGTTGTGTTTTTTTTTTTTTTTTTAACGTCGGCAGTTTCCTACGGGGTGTTCAGGGGTGACAGGAGGGTTTTAAAACACACAGCCTTTTTTTTAACTGATAGTTTTGGTGCTGTTTTGTTCTAGGTGCACTGGATTTTCCCGGAATTCTGAACTTCCTGCAGGATGGCAACTTGTTTTTTGTGAGGCGTGTTGGTGACCGCATTTCCCTTCCTAGGACTTGAAGGTGAGACTATCGAGCAGCCGTGAGGATGCGCCCCACGTCTGCACCTGTCTATGCCCCCCCATACCCCTGTCTCTGCCTTCAGGTGGGGTTTATCCCATGCCACCCCCAACTCGGTGGCCTTGCTAAGGGTGGGTGTGCCTGGCCCCAAATCCACCCGGCGCCTCCCCCCCCCGCCGCGAGCGTGCCTTGCTGCCGTTCTTCGGCACTGGCCACTGTAGGCGTGCCCTGCTTGCCCCCCCCCGACCGCCCCCCCGGGTGTGCCTTTTCTGCCCCGGCACCGCCCCCCCCCCGTGGGCGTGCCCTGCTTCCCCGCGTCCCGCCCCGCCCCCCCCCCCGTGGGAGTGCCTTGCTGCTTTGCACCTCGCCCCAGCACCGCCCCCCCCATGGCCTCGCCGACAGTGGCCGTGCCCTGCCCGGCCCCCACCCCCTCCCCTTCCCGGGTTTGCCTTTGTTATTCTGCACCCCACCCCAGCACCGCCCCCCCCCCCGGCGTGACTTTTTTGCCCCATGCCCCACCCTCCCGTTGGCGTGCCTTGCTGCCCACCCCCCCCACCCCCCCCCCCCCACCCCCCGGCACCGCCCCCCCTTGTGTCCCATCCCCACCACTTGCCCGGGGGCGGGGCCTGGGGTATATGAGCCTCGGCCTCTGCTCAGGGAGCTCATTCTGCTCTGGGGCTGCTGGCGCTGGCAGCTCCAGACCCAGCTGCCTCTGCGGGCACGGGGCTTCGGGCGCGGACAGGAGCGCAGGCGGCTGCGGCAGGGAAGAGCTGCGGCCGGGGACACCAGGCCACCCCTGTACTCCTCAGGGCCCCATCGGCTCCAGCCCCTCAGCGAGGACCAGATGTGCTCCTGGGCCTGGCCAGGCCCTGCCGGGACGCGTTCCGCCCCGTCGGGCCCCCTGCCACCAGCTATGCCGAGCGCTGCTGCCTCTGCCCAGCCCCGGGGGCGCCGGGGCCAGAGGCTGTCGTCCCCAAGTGGGGTCACAGCATCTTTTGGGGGGGGTCGATGGCACCGACGCCGAGCCATCCTGCAGCCGTCTTTTTGGCTTTGCACCGCAGGCATCTCCGTAAGCTGTCCGAGTTCCTCCCTCCCCTTCGTGTGCCCCTCAGTCCCCTCCATTTCCCATCCAGGCACCAGAATCAATCTGCGTGACAAGTGGCCTTCTCAGAACCACGGGCCTTCAAAGGGCCTTCTCTCACCTGCCTAGTCCTCTCAGAAGGACACGGGCGTTGCTCTGTGTGGACTCATTTGTCTTTCCTGGCACCTCTCCTGAGCTGCTTTGTCACTTGTTTTGGTTCGAGTCGCTTCAGTGTTACTTAAGGTGCTTGGTACAGTTCCTGATGCTTTGGGGCTCTTTTCCCCGACGGTTTTTCCTTGGTTTTGGTTTTTGGTTTGGGTTCGGTTTGGTTTCAACCCTTTCCTGGGGTTTTCTGTCCTTTGGGACTTATTTCTGTTGAGGGAGGCAGATGGAGAAAAGTAGGAGTCTCAGTGTCTTACAACTGCTGGTGATCTACAATAGTCCCTTTGCAACCAGAGAGCTCTGAGAGGAGGATTCTTGCAGGCTGTCATTCGGCTTTGTCATTCGGTCCCGTCCAGAATGTAGCGCTGGTACAAGTTCTGCAACAGACAGGAACGGGTCTAGCCTTGTTACGCGGGCTTTCTTTTTCCTTGCAGGTCGGACTTGAGACTTGAAACGGCATTTTCCTTCGCTAAAAAAACACGCCCCGGACTCGCCGCAGACTCGGCAGCGTCGCGGATTTCGCCGGACCGCGCCGCTGGCAGAGCCGGCGGCCGACGGGGTCGCGGGCGCTCGGCACCGCGTCGGCCGGAGGCTCCCGTTGGCGCAGCAGCGACGGTCGGGGGCGGCGCAGCTGGACAGCCGGAGGTTTGGTGTCGCGGCGTATCTGCTGTGCGCGGGTTCGCTTCCCCGGGATTTTGGGCTGCTCTGGAAAAACGGGTGGCGGAGCCGGAGAGAAGAGCGGGCGGTGGCTACAGGCCGAGTCGCCGCTCGGGGAGGTTGCGCTCCGCGGAGCTTCAAACTTTGGAGACGGAGTGCAAAACCGTCGAGCGTCCCAAGTGGACCGCGGCAGGCGTCCTCGCTCCGGTCGTTTTTCCTGGGGAATTCCAAAGTGGTCAGTTTCTATTAGTTTAATTTTTACCGCTCGTTTACGTCAAAACGTTTAAAATAAAAATGTCTGTCACAGTAACCAGAATAGTCTTTGGGAGCAAATACTGCCCGTCGTCCGCTCTAGCTATTGCTTCCCGCTTTGCAGACAGTACTTACTCCCCATTGATGTAATCAAAGGGCAAGCAGCAGAATATCAACAACAGAGCACTAACTGGAAGGAATACCTGTAGCGAAACAACTCTAACAGGAAAAGAAAAAAATCACGCGTCCTAGTTAATCCACTTCGTGGTAAAGTCACAAAATATCAGAGCGCGCCTAAAGAGAAGAAATATTACCTAGGGTTGAGTAATGACTAAATTTAGTGGCAGATGTTACTTGATGAACCAGGCAGTAATTATTCCCGGTCCCTATTGCAATTCAAAAAATGAATAGTTGAGAGACCCTCTTGAAGTGATAAAGACAGAAAACTAATTGGGAGTCGTGAACAGCTCCATTTAAACATAACCACTGCTAAACCAATTGAACTGGAAACTAATTGGGAGGCTCTAACGCTTAAACGAGCACACCGCTGTAAGCAAGCTGGGAGGCAACAGTGACTCCTGCTTAGAACCAAAAGAGTAATCGAAGCTTTAGATTTTTAGATAAAGAGAAATAAAAAAAGGAATCGTTCAATAACGGCTACGTTTAAACGTAGGTACTAAAAGAATTCCCGGGCGGTGGTGAACTAACATAACGCTAAAAGATTTAGATTTAAAATAAAAGGAAAATTAGAAAACCAACAGGGAGTCACGACTGCCGAAACTTAAACATAGCCGTTGGGGGGGGGGAGGAGGGGACGGGTACCAATTCCTTCCAAGTAGAGCTAAAAGAAAAAACCGACGCCCATTAAATCCGACGAACAAAAACCTTAGATTTCATTTTAGAAACAGATCGAACGCTAACTGGGCATCATGAATGCCCGTTTAACAATACTAGCCATCTTAAACTGATGCATTAAAGATACCCCCGCAGCACCATCAGATGAAAATTTTCTCCTTGGGAAGCAGAAATAGAATACCAATTGGGAGCAGTTTAGGGTAACGGTCGTCGTGAACGGACCCCTAATTAGAGTCCTAATTCACAATCCGAAACCGTGATTTCCAACGGTAATGAACCTTTTCCTCTTGTGTCAGTCGGGTGCCTGCGCTTTGCTCCCGGTCCCTTCAGCAGCGGTACACGGAGCGCTCGCTGGCTGTGAGCCGTTCGTTCACCCGCTTTCTGTACCAGTCAACTCTTCAATCGGGCCATTTAAATAACAGACTATTCTCTCAAATTCCAGCTCAAACGCGTGGCACGAATTAACGGCGCCCGAGGACCATGCCATTTACTAGCGCCGCCCCGGAGCTGAGCCTGCTTATTGTGAGGCGCTTCTCGCAAGAGCCCCTCACGCACGCACGCACGCACGCACGCACGCAGGTCCCGTCACCGGTGCTCCGCGCCGGCCTAACCGCGGACCGGCAGGGCCGGCGGAGAAACTGCCCGGAAGCCGTGGAGAGCGAGACGGATTCGAGAGCGAGACGGATTCAACAGCGATTCCTGCCGAAACACGCAAGGAACGCAGCTCTGCACGGCGGGGCGGCGGCCTGTCCCCTCCTGGCCGCGTGGCCCCATCCCCGCCGCGGGCAGCCTCAGCCTTCACAAGACGGCGGCGCCATACACTCGCCCCCCTCCAAGCACCGGCCGCAGCTCCGGAGAGAAACGACGCGGATGCGGCCCCGAGACGGCGGCGCCGCCGGCACTCGTTTCGCGGGGGACTCACCGGCTCCTCCGGGGCTCCGGCAGGCTCCCGCCGCTTCCCCGCGGTCCTCCATGATGCCAGAAGTGCCCCTCAGTCCTCCGAACTTGCGCTCTATGGGCCCGCAGTCCTCCAGGATGCCCAAGTGCCGGTTCGGTGCGGGGGGGCCTGGAGTAGATGAGCCCCGGGCTCTGCCCAGGGAGCTCCTTCTGGGCGAGGCGAGAGCTGTGGGACTGGGCAGGGTCCAGCGGCACCCACAGGAGAGAGCGCCCTGGGATGCAGCTTGGGTTTTGGGGTTTTTTTGGTTTGTTTTTTTGGGTTTTTTTTTGTTTTGTTTTGTTTTGTTTTTTAACGTCGGCAGTTTCCTACGGGGTGTTCAGGGGTGACAGGAGGGTTTTAAAACACACAGCCTTTTTTTTTAACTGATAGTTTTGGTGCTGTTTTGTTCTAGGTGCACTGGATTTTCCCGGAATTCTGAACTTCCTGCAGGATGGCAACTTGTTTTTTGTGAGGCGTGTTGGTGACCGCATTTCCCTTCCTAGGACTTGAAGGTGAGACTATCGAGCAGCCGTGAGGATGCGCCCCACGTCTGCACCTGTCTATGCCCCCCCATACCCCTGTCTCTGCCTTCAGGTGGGGTTTTTCCCATGCCACCCCCAACTCGGTGGCCTTGCTAAGGGTGGGTGTGCCTGGCCCCAAATCCACCCGGCGCCTCCCCCCCGCCGCGAGCGTGCCTTGCTGCCGTTCTTCGGCACTGGCCACTGTAGGCGTGCCCTGCTTGCCCCCCCCCGACCCCCCCCCGGGTGTGCCTTTTCTGCCCCGGCACCGCCCCCCCCCGTGGGCGTGCCCTGCTTCCCCGCGTCCCGCCCCGCCCCCCCCCCCCGTGGGAGTGCCTTGCTGCTTTGCACCTCGCCCCAGCACCGCCCCCCCCATGGCCTCGCCGACAGTGGCCGTGCCCTGCCCGGCCCCCACCCCCTCCCCTTCCCGGGTTTGCCTTTGTTATTCTGCACCCCACCCCAGCACCGCCCCCCCCCCCGGGCGTGACTTTTTTGCCCCATGCCCCACCCTCCCGTTGGCGTGCCTTGCTGCCCACCCCCCCCACCCCCCCCCCCCCACCCGGCACCGCCCCCCCTTGTGTCCCATCCCCACCACTTGCCCGGGGGCGGGGCCTGGGGTATATGAGCCTCGGCCTCTGCTCAGGGAGCTCATTCTGCTCTGGGGCTGCTGGCGCTGGCAGCTCCAGACCCAGCTGCCTCTGCGGGCACGGGGCTTCGGGCGCGGACAGGAGCGCAGGCGGCTGCGGCAGGGAAGAGCTGCGGCCGGGGACACCAGGCCACCCCTGTACTCCTCAGGGCCCCATCGGCTCCAGCCCCTCAGCGAGGACCAGATGTGCTCCTGGGCCTGGCCAGGCCCTGCCGGGACGCGTTCCACCCCGTCGGGCCCCCTGCCACCAGCTATGCCGAGCGCTGCTGCCTCTGCCCAGCCCCGGGGGCGCCGGGGCCAGAGGCTGTCGTCCCCAAGTGGGGTCACAGCATCTTTTGGGGGGGGTCGATGGCACCGACGCCGAGCCATCCTGCAGCCGTCTTTTTGGCTTTGCACCGCAGGCATCTCCGTAAGCTGTCCGAGTTCCTCCCTCCCCTTCGTGTGCCCCTCAGTCCCCTCCATTTCCCATCCAGGCACCAGAATCAATCTGCGTGACAAGTGGCCTTCTCAGAACCACGGGCCTTCAAAGGGCCTTCTCTCACCTGCCTAGTCCTCTCAGAAGGACACGGGCGTTGCTCTGTGTGGACTCATTTGTCTTTCCTGGCACCTCTCCTGAGCTGCTTTGTCACTTGTTTTGGTTCGAGTCGCTTCAGTGTTACTTAAGGTGCTTGGTACAGTTCCTGATGCTTTGGGGCTCTTTTCCCCGACGGTTTTTCCTTGGTTTTGGTTTTTGGTTTGGGTTCGGTTTGGTTTCAACCCTTTCCTGGGGTTTTCTGTCCTTTGGGACTTATTTCTGTTGAGGGAGGCAGATGGAGAAAAGTAGGAGTCTCAGTGTCTTACAACTGCTGGTGATCTACAATAGTCCCTTTGCAACCAGAGAGCTCTGAGAGGAGGATTCTTGCAGGCTGTCATTCGGCTTTGTCATTCGGTCCCGTCCAGAATGTAGCGCTGGTACAAGTTCTGCAACAGACAGGAACGGGTCTAGCCTTGTTACGCGGGCTTTCTTTTTCCTTGCAGGTCGGACTTGAGACTTGAAACGGCATTTTCCTTCGCTAAAAAAACACGCCCCGGACTCGCCGCAGACTCGGCAGCGTCGCGGATTTCGCCGGACCGCGCCGCTGGCAGAGCCGGCGGCCGACGGGGTCGCGGGCGCTCGGCACCGCGTCGGCCGGAGGCTCCCGTTGGCGCAGCAGCGACGGTCGGGGGCGGCGCAGCTGGACAGCCGGAGGTTTGGTGTCGCGGCGTATCTGCTGTGCGCGGGTTCGCTTCCCCGGGATTTTGGGCTGCTCTGGAAAAACGGGTGGCGGAGCCGGAGAGAAGAGCGGGCGGTGGCTACAGGCCGAGTCGCCGCTCGGGGAGGTTGCGCTCCGCGGAGCTTCAAACTTTGGAGACGGAGTGCAAAACCGTCGAGCGTCCCAAGTGGACCGCGGCAGGCGTCCTCGCTCCGGTCGTTTTTCCTGGGGAATTCCAAAGTGGTCAGTTTCTATTAGTTTAATTTTTACCGCTCGTTTACGTCAAAACGTTTAAAATAAAAATGTCTGTCACAGTAACCAGAATAGTCTTTGGGAGCAAATACTGCCCGTCGTCCGCTCTAGCTATTGCTTCCCGCTTTGCAGACAGTACTTACTCCCCATTGATGTAATCAAAGGGCAAGCAGCAGAATATCAACAACAGAGCACTAACTGGAAGGAATACCTGTAGCGAAACAACTCTAACAGGAAAAGAAAAAAATCACGCGTCCTAGTTAATCCACTTCGTGGTAAAGTCACAAAATATCAGAGCGCGCCTAAAGAGAAGAAATATTACCTAGGGTTGAGTAATGACTAAATTTAGTGGCAGATGTTACTTGATGAACCAGGCAGTAATTATTCCCGGTCCCTATTGCAATTCAAAAAATGAATAGTTGAGAGACCCTCTTGAAGTGATAAAGACAGAAAACTAATTGGGAGTCGTGAACAGCTCCATTTAAACATAACCACTGCTAAACCAATTGAACTGGAAACTAATTGGGAGGCTCTAACGCTTAAACGAGCACACCGCTGTAAGCAAGCTGGGAGGCAACAGTGACTCCTGCTTAGAACCAAAAGAGTAATCGAAGCTTTAGATTTTTAGATAAAGAGAAATAAAAAAAGGAATCGTTCAATAACGGCTACGTTTAAACGTAGGTACTAAAAGAATTCCCGGGCGGTGGTGAACTAACATAACGCTAAAAGATTTAGATTTAAAATAAAAGGAAAATTAGAAAACCAACAGGGAGTCACGACTGCCGAAATTTAAACATAGCCGTTGGGGGGGGGGGGGGGGGGAGGGGACGGGTACCAATTCCTTCCAAGTAGAGCTAAAAGAAAAAACCGACGCCCATTAAATCCGACGAACAAAAACCTTAGATTTCATTTTAGAAACAGATCGAACGCTAACTGGGCATCATGAGTGCCCGTTTAACAATACTAGCCATCTTAAACTGATGCATTAAAGATACCCCCGCAGCACCATCAGATGAAAATTTTCTCCTTGGGAAGCAGAAATAGAATACCAATTGGGAGCAGTTTAGGGTAACGGTCGTCGTGAACGGACCCCTCATTAGAGTCCTAATTCACAATCCGAAACCGTGATTTCCAACGGTAATGAACCTTTTCCTCTTGTGTCAGTCGGGTGCCTGCGCTTTGCTCCTGCTCCCTTCAGCAGCGGTACACGGAGCGCTCGCTGGCTGTGAGCCGTTCGTTCACCCGCTTTCTGTACCAGTCAACTCTTCAATCGGGCCATTTAAATAACAGACTATTCTCTCAAATTCCAGCTCAAACGCGTGGCACGAATTAACGGCGCCCGAGGACCATGCCATTTACTAGCGCCGCCCCGGAGCTGAGCCTGCTTATTGTGAGGCGCTTCTCGCAAGAGCCCCTCACGCACGCACGCACGCACGCACGCAGGTCCCGTCACCGGTGCTCCGCGCCGGCCTAACCGCGGACCGGCAGGGCCGGCGGAGAAACTGCCCGGAAGCCGTGGAGAGCGAGACGGATTCGAGAGCGAGACGGATTCGAGAGAGATTTCTGCCGAAACACGCAAGGAACGCAGCTCTGCACGGCGGGGCGGCGGCCTGTCCCCTCCTGCCCGCGCGGCCCCATCCCCGCCGCGGGCAGCCTCAGCCTTCACAAGACGGCGGCGCCATACACCCCCCCCCCCCCCCGCCCCCCTCCAAGCACCGGCCGCAGCTCCGGAGAGAAACGACGCGGATGCGGCCCCGAGACGGCGGCGCCGCCGGCACTCGTTTCGCGGGGGACTCACCGGCTCCTCCGGGGCTCCGGCAGGCTCCCGCCGCTTCCCCGCGGTCCTCCATGATGCCGGAAGTGCCCCTCAGTCCTCCGAACTTGCGCTCTATGGGCCCGCAGTCCTCCAGGATGCCCAAGTGCCGGTTCGGTGCGGGGGGGCCTGGAGTAGATGAGCCCCGGGCTCTGCCCAGGGAGCTCCTTCTGGGCGAGGCGAGAGCTGTGGGACTGGGCAGGGTCCAGCGGCACCCACAGGAGAGAGCGCCCTGGGATGCTGCTTGGGTTTTGGGGTTTTTTTGTTTTTTTTTTTTTTTTCTTTTTTTACGTCGGCAGTTTCCTACGGGGTGTTCAGGGGTGACAGGAGGGTTTTAAAACACATAGCCTTTTTTTTTAACTGATAGTTTTGGTGCTGTTTTGTTCTAGGTGCACTGGATTTTCCCGGAATTCTGAACTTCCTGCAGGATGGCAACTTGTTTTTTGTGAGGCGTGTTGGTGACCGCATTTCCCTTCCTAGGACTTGAAGGTGAGACTATCGAGCAGCCGTGAGGATGCGCCCCACGTCTGCACCTGTCTATGCCCCCCCATACCCCTGTCTCTGCCTTCAGGTGGGGTTTTTCCCATGCCACCCCCAACTCGGTGGCCTTGCCAAGGGTGGGTGTGCCTGGCCCTACTTCTCGTGTCCCTGCCTCCCATGGGTGTGCTTTGCCTGCTTTGTGTACCCTCTTTACGGGTGTGCATAGCTCACGCTGTTGTCCTCGCCCTGTGCTTCTGCCTTGCACCTGCCTCCCATGGGCATGCATTGTCCCCGCCTTGTCCCCGCTCCATGCAGCTGCCTTGCCCCCACCTCTCCAAGTATTGCTGCTCCAGATGTACAGCACCAATAAACTGTTAACATTCCGAACTTTGCTCTGGCACTTCCTTGGGCCCCAAATCCCTAAGATTACCCCCAAAATGCCATCACCAGTAGACGTCAGGGGAAATGGGGGGTACCCAGCAGGGGCACCCCGAAGCCTCATGGTTTTCAACAGGCTTTGCCAAGGGCAGGGGTGGGTGGGAGAGTTGAAAACCAGCATTACTTTCTACATTTTCTTCCTACATCTCCCTCTTCTGAGCTCCTTGTCCCTGGGTGTTTGTTCTTGCCTGTGGCCCCTGTTCCTGATGGGCTCCAGGTGTGGCCAGTGGGGCTAATGGCAGGGCTGGCCCTGCTGTGGGCTATAAATGGGCTGCCTGAGGGAGCTGGTAAAGGCGAACTGGCTGAGGAGGAGGTGGAGGTGCCTCCAGCATGGAATGGCTGGTCCCTGTGGTAAAGAAGGGTTCCTTTGAGCTGTCCGTGATGGAGCAGACCACCAGCATGTGTTGCCAAGAGCTTGGTGCCTGCATCGGCTGTGTGTGAGCCGCTGGCCAGCCTGGCAGTGGAGGGGAGTTGAGAGAAAAGTGTTGGGGCACTGAAGGTCTGAGCCAGTGCTGGGAGCTGGGGTGAGTCACATGTTCTCCCATGCACATCCTGGTCCATCTCTGCTGCCCTGCCTGTTGCTCCTTCCGCTGCCTGGGAAAAGGCTGCCCAGGGATGGGGAGGGCCAGCTATGCCTTTCTGTCCTGGCCCCTTTGCTGTGGGAGCCTGATGGACAGCCTACCACCTTCCTGATTGCACTGGGGCTTCCCCTCAAGCTAGGGGGAGGTGGCAGGGCTGGAAGAAAGTGGAGGCTGAGATGGAGTGTCAGGGAAAATGTCAAAGTCAGGAGTGGGTGGAAATGGTGTCACTTTTTACATTGTCTTCGTAAGGCTCCCTCTTTTTGTCTTCCTGACCCTATGTGTTAGTTCTTGCCTCTGTTTCTTTTCCCCTATTGCTTTACAATATTTGCCTGTCCCTCGTCTTGTCCTTGCCTTGTGGTCCTGCTGGTCCCTTTGGACTCTCTCTCCTGCTCCTCCTCTCTCTTATGTATTCCTCCACCGCTCCCTGGGTTTTTTGCTCAGTGTCCCAGTACTCCTCTCTCTACGCTACTGTCCTGCTCCCGGTCCCTCTCCTGTTTGCAGCATCCTGTTTACTGGCTGCCTGTCCCCCACCTCTTCTCTACCTTCCTCCTGCTTTTCCTTTGTCTCCTGCTGTCCTGCTGCGTTTGGGCACTGAGCCTTGTAGCCAGCTCAGTGCCAGGGTTTGCTCTGGGTAGGAGTGAGTGAACTTTTCCTGCCTTCTGTGTGCCCTGGATGGTTTTCAAGCCCCTGGGTGCAGAGCTCGTGGCTGTGAGCAGGTGCCAGGGAGGGGGCCATGTGCTGTGGGGATTTGGCCAGGCCCCTGTTCCTGATGGGCTCCAGCTGGGGCAGGTGTGGCCAGTGAGGCTAATGATGGGGCTGGCCCTGCTTTGGGCTAGGAAGAGGGCTGCCTGGGCATGCCTGCCTGCAGGAGCTGGCTAAGGAGTCAAACCACGGGGCTTCCACAGGCAGCTGTCTCCAGCCGGTCCCTGTGGCAAGGAAGGATCCCTCCCAGCCATCCCCAACAGAGCACGCCTCCAGCGCATGGCACCAGGACCTTGGCGGCTCTGTTGGCTGCAAGTGGGAGCTGCTGCATGTCCAGGAAACCTCATGGGAGAAGTGCCTTGAGTCACTCACTGCCTACTCCTATGGTCAGGCAGCCGGTACTGTGGAGGAGGAAGGGGCAGAGACAGAGAGAAAAGCCTCAGGGTGGTGAAGGTCTGCCGTTGGCACCAGGAACCACGTGTCCCCTCGTGTGTGTCTGGGCCCATCCCTGCTCTGGTTCTGCAGGTCTCTGCCTGCCTCCTTGCCTGTCCCTGCTTCTGTCTGCTTCCCCAAAGCTTTTTGCTTTTCTGCTAGCATTACCCTGTAAAGTGTCACCTTCTAACTTTCCTTTCTATGTCTCTTCCTTTCTGTCACCCCACCAGCTCTGGTTTCATTCTTCCCCATTGCTTGTGACAATGGCATTTCTAGGTCTCCCTCTCTCGGTGTCTCCGTTTATTCAGTTCCCTGTGATTGTGGGAAGGGTGGTAGTCGAGGTCTGGGGTATATGAGCCCCGGTCTCTGCTCAGGGAGCTCATTCTGCTCCGAGGTTGCTGTGGTGTGGGTGTTCTTTTGGTGCTGCCAGCTCGGGAGCTGGCTGGGCTGTGTGGGCATTGGGGTTTGGTCATGGTGAGAAGCGGAAGCATCTGTGTGAGGTAATAGCTGCGGGACTAGGCAAGGTCCAGCAGCACATAGAGTAGAGAGTGCCGTTGGATGCCGGTTTGTTGGTTTTGATGTCAGTAATTTTATACTGAGTGTTCAGGGGTGGCAAGATGCTTTAAAAACACAGATTTTTTTTTTAAACTGAATTTTTTGTTTTATTCTAGCTGCACTGGATTTTCCTCGAACTCTGGACTTTGTGCAGGATGGAAACTTTTTTTTTTTGGCTGACAGCTTTTCCCTTAATATGACTGAAGGTGAGATTATTAGGTATTAGAATGTGCAACATGTATGCACCTGTATATGCCTCTCCCTATCCACTTGTCCATGCCTCCGTGAGAGGTTTTTGCCCATGTGAGGCTTTTCCCCTGCCTGGTCTTCTCACCGCTGGCCGGGCAACCTGACCAAGAGGTTCCTGTTCCACAGCCTCTTCCCAGTTTCACCTTCCACGTCCTGTGAGGGAAATCCTGCGCAAGCAGCTGCAGTCGTTGCTCGGGCGATAGCCCATGTGGGGCTGGGTGAGTGTGGAGGGACCAGGGCGAGTGGAAGGGTCCCCCTGCCCCTCCCCATCCAAGCCTGGCCCATCTGCTGCCAGGGCAGAAAAGCTGGTGATGAAGTGCCATTAACAGAGCACAGCTTGTTCCCCAAGGGGGCCTTTGGGAGTTTGAAATGTTTTCATTCCAGGTAAAGGAAGAGACTCATCTGTGATAAAGTAAGAGCTGCCTGTTACCTTGTCTATTTCTCTTCTGTTGGTTCACCCTATTTTTATGGGTGAGATGGAGATGACCTTTTATTTTTAGATGCCCGAATACATTGTCAGTAACCTGTGGTGTCAGGACAGTGAACTTTTGAGCACCTAGACGCCGGTAGAAACATAACCAAAGAAACAGGATGGAAAGTGATGTTTAAATTGGTTTATAATTCTTTTTTTTTTTTTTTTTTTTTGTTACAGCGTTGATGACTGCTTGTCCTGTGGTTCAGTCCACGTTCTGTTCTGTGGAGTCCTCAGTCTAGGACTTTTACATAAAAAAAGCTTGTCCTTCCAAAAAAGGACTAGTCCTTCATAGGACTGAAGTGTAGACTTGGAGAGTCTCTTAAAGATGTGATCAGAATTAAAGCTGGATTAAACTTAACGTTGCTGCTGTTTGTCTTCACTTTTGCTACTTTCCCCACTGCTCCGTCATGACTGAACAAATAAAATAGTGTCTATCCTGGAGCATGTTAGGCCTATGAAAAATGTACTTGCCTCTGTTTATTTTCTCTTTCTGAGAGTGCATATTCTTCTGTTTCTGTGCACTTACTAAGAAATGATTCTGTGAGAATTGTATTGTAGCCCAAGAGGAAAGAAACTGTGTGTAAGAGTTCGGGTGTTCTGAAGAAACGGACTGTTTTCACAATAAAAGCTTTATGTTTTTTCAGTCTGTTAGCTTTTAAAATATCTTTTAGGGGTATGTGAAAACCTGACTGAGATACTGACATCTGTACTAAGAGCGGTCAAGGTTAGTGGGTTTTTTTTTGGTGGTTTTTAAAAATTTTTTTTCCTGGCACATCTGCCAGTCATGTTTGGTAGCCTTAGGTATTACAGCACTGGGGATTTGTTATTAGGGTGAGGAAAAGGCTGAGGTACTTAAAGCCTTCTTTGCCTCAGTCTTTAATAGTCAGAGTAGTTACCCTCAAGGTAATCAGCCCCCTGAGCAGGAGGAAAGGGATGGAGACCAGGAGAATTCCATCATAATCCAGGAAGTAGTAGTTAATGACCTGCTCTGCCATTTGGACACTCACAAGTCTATGGGACTGGATGAAATACACTCAAGAGTGCTGAGGGAGGTGGTGGAAGAACTTGCCAAGCCACTGTCCATCATTTATCAGCAATCCTGATCAACAGGAGAAGTCCCGGAAGACCAGAGGCTTGCTGATGTGACGCTCATTTCCAAGAAGGGCCAGAAGGAGGATCTGGGGAACTACAGGCCTGTCAGCCTGACCTAGGTACCGGGCGAGATTATGGAGCAGTTCATCTTGGGTGTGCTCGCAAGGTAAGTGCAGGACATCCAGGGAATCAGGCCCAGCCAGCACGGGTTCATGAAAGGCAGGTCCTGTTTGACCAACCTGATCTCCTTCTATGATCAGGTAACCTGCCTAGTGGATGAGGGAAAAGTTGTGGATGTTGTATCTCTGGACTTCAGTAAAGCATTTGACACAGTTTCCCACAACATCCTATTGGCCAAGCTGGTGGCTCGTGGCTTAGACAGGTGTACTCTTTGCTGGGTTAGAAACTGGCTGCATGGCCAAGCCTGGAGAGATTTGGTAAACGGAGTTAAATCCAGTTGGCGACCAGTCACAAGCAGAGTTCCCCAGGGCTCAGTATTGGGGCCGGTCCGGTTTAATACCTTTATCAACGACCTGGATGAGGGGATCGAGTGCACCCTCAGCAAGTTTGCAGATGACACGAATTTAAGTAGGGCTGTTGATCTGCTTGAGGGTAGAGAGGCTCTGCAGAGGGATCTGGACAGGCTGGATCGATGGGCTGAGATCAGTTACATGAAGTTTAACAAGGCCAAGTGCCGGGTCCTGCGCTTCGATCACAACAGCCCCATGCAGCGCTACAGGCTTTGGAAAGTGTGGCTGGAAAGCTACCCTGCAGAGAAGGACTCGGGGGTGCTAGTTGACAGTCAGCTGAACATGAGCTGTCAGTGTGCCCGGGTGGCCGAGAAGGCCAACAGCATCCTGGCCTGTATCAGCAATGGTGTGGCCAGCAGGAGCAGGGGAGTGATCGTGCCCCTGTACTCAGCACTGGTGAGACCCCACCTTGAGTGCTGTGTGCAATTTTGAGCACCACAGTGTAGGAAAGACGTTGAGGTCCTGGAACAGGTCCAGAGAAGGGGAATGAAGCAGAGGGGTCATGAAAACATGTGTTATGAGGGGCTCCTGAGGGAACTGGGATTGATTAGCCTAGAGAAGAGGGGGCTGAGAGGAGACCCTCTTGTTCTCTACAGCTACCTCAAAGGAAGTTGTAGTGAGGCTGGTGTTGGTCTCTTCTCCCAAGTAACTAATGACAGGACAAGAGGTAATGGCCTCAAGCTGCACCAGGGGAGATTCAGATTGGATATTAGGAAGAATTTCTTTACCGAAAGAGTGGTTAGACATGGGAACAGGCTGCCCAGGGAGGTGGTGGAGTCACCATCCCTGGAGGTGTTCAAAGACTTATAGGTGTGGTGCTGAGGGACATGGTTCAGTGGTGGGCTTGGCAGTGTTAGGATAACGGTTGGACGTGATGACCTTAAAGGTCTTTTCCAACCACAATGATTCCACGATTCTATTTTTTTTTCCAAAAAAAGTGAAACCATATGGGGGATCTCTCATCTCACTGACTTTTTATAAGTTTGATTTATGACAGGAAAAAAAAAGTTAAAATTGTGTAACTTACAAATGGACTTGTGTTGTTTAAACTGTAACTGCCAAATAGCCGCAGTGTGTGGTTTATGAGGGGTATTTAAGCAGTTCAGTATTTGTTCTAAATATTTAAAAAGAGAGGCCACTGAATGTTAGGGGTGTTTTTCCCCATGTTTGGACGGAGTGCTCCAAAGTACTTTATTTCTGTCTGGCTTTCGATGGTGTGTTTCGGTGGCATCTCTTCTGGGCGGTGCAGCTGGTTAGATGTCCCTCTTAATTTATCTGTCAGAGATCAGTCAAAGAGATGGGTAACTTATCATGTGTTTGTGCCAAGGAAGAAGAATGACCTTTGGTGATTGGAAGATATAGGTATACCGCCAAATGTAAATAACAGGAACTTGGAAATATACACAAGTAAACCATGAGATCGGGGTAACGAAAAATATGTTCCAAGATCATCAACATGTAGTAATGAATTCTAGGAAAGTACTGAATATGTAATGAATATGGATGGATTAAACTCTACTTAAACTGCTTTGTGAAACCACCCCGGTGGAGCAATCCACAGTGCTGCAATAAAGAATGCCTGCTTAATAACACTCTTGTTACTGAGTTTTCATCTCGGAATCCTTACCTGGCCGGACCTAGCCTCCCGCCTCTGTGAGAAGCGTTAGAAAGCAAGGGGGTTTGGAAGCTCCAAATTTTGTTTCAGTCCTCTGGTAGCTCTCCTTCTTTTTTCCTTGTCTCTCTATGCCCCTTTGTCTTGCTTACTGTCACTGTGTTTTTCATTCTGTATCTCACTGTCCCGTTCCTCCTTGCTGTTCATCTCTTTCTTTCTCTGACCCTTTGTGCTTCTCCCCGTTCCTGTTATTTTTACTTCACCTCTGTCCCTGTCATGCTCTGTTGCTCTCATCTCCCTATCTCGATATCCAGCTCCCTATGCCCCTGACTCTTTCAGAGTTTCCTGCTTTCTGGCTCCCCGTCAGTCACCTGTTTTCTATGTTGCTCTGTCCTTCATCCTGTCTTTCCTTGTCCCTCTGGCCTGCCACCTGTCACTGTCTTTTTTGGGCCAAGTGGTGGCGGGCCAAGTGGATATTAGGAAGAATTGCTATGAGGGTGGTGAGACACTGGAGCAGGCTGTCCAGAGAAGCTGTGGCTGCCCTCTCCCATGGAATTGTTCAAGCCCGGATTGGATGGGGCTCGGAGCAACCTGGTCTAGTGGAAGGTGTCCCTGCCCGTGGCAGGGGGGGTTGAAACTAGATGGTCTTTAAGGTCCTTTCCAACACAAACCATTCGATGATTCTAGTCTTAATACTGCTTTTAAGTGTTCAAATGGCTTTTAAAGGATGTGTTGTATTTTGAGTGGACCTGTTTACCTAGAATCCTCCTCTAGCTTGACTACTATCCTATCCCTTATTCTGAATTAATTCCTCTGCTTTCTTCTGTACTATTTTTTTAATATGCTGCAATATATTTGGGATTTTTGTTTTCTAGGTGTGTGTCTGTAAGCATCTTGTGGTGCGTAATCGATCACCCCCCAAGCCTGGGTTTGACCATTGCAGAGCAGAGCCTGAGCAAGAAAAGTGGCACTATCCTCTGGCGCGCTCCCTGCCCCACCATGGGGCAGCCACCAGCCTGTGGGATAGGGGCTGGGAGGGGCCTGCAGCCATCTGGGGGGGCTACCCTCCTTTATTTTTCTAGCAGAGCTCCCCTTTTATGGGGTGGAGGTTCGTACGTATGTAAATAGTGTTCTCAGAGTTAATGAGCTGCTGGTTGGGGCAGTTTCCCTCATTTTGTGACTCTCTTTTTCTGAGTGAATAAAAAGGGGCTTGTGTGTGTGATGTCACTTGGGCTTCTAAGTATCACAGGGAGTGATGATGCAGCAGAGTAGCGGGTGAGTAGGGGATGAGGGGGGTTGTGGAGTTCCCCCAAAAAAGGTGTGTGGGGGAATCATAGCCAAAACCCACCTGAAAATTCATGAGGGGGGATTAAAAAAATATTAAAACATGTAAATATGGGTGTGAGGTGTTCAAATAGTGAAAAATGTCTCTCATATATAGAGAGACAATAATACTCATTTATATGTATAAAATGAAATGGAAATGAAAGCCATGTATCTACTACATGTACTAGTGCAGTTCACTGTCCTAAATCTCCCTCTTTATTTCTTCCTGACCCTATGTGTTAGTTCTTGCTTCTGCTTCTTTTCCCTTATCACTTTATATTTTTCCTTTGTCCCTCGTCTTGTCTCTACCTTGTTGTCCTGCTGGTCCCTTTGGCCTCTCTCTCCTGCTCCCCCTCTCTCATATATTCCTCCATCTCTCCCTGTTTGTTTTTTTTTTTTTTTTTGCTAAATCTCTCAGCTCTCCTCTCTCTCTACTGTTGCCCCGCTTCCCGTCCCTCTCCCATCGACAGTGTCTGGTTTCCCTGTTGCCTGTCCCCCACCTCTTCTCTATCTTCCTCCTGCTTCTCCTCTTCTCTTGTCTCCCACTGTCCTGCTGCGTTTGGGCACCGAGCCTTATAGCTGACTCGGTGCCAGGATTTGTTCTGAGCAGGAATGAGTAAACTTTTCTTGTGCCCCTGGATGGCTTTCAAGCCCCTGGGTACAGAGCCTGTGGCTGTGGGCAGGTGCCAGGGAGGGGCCAGTGTGCTTTTGCCAGGCCCTTGTTCCTGATGGACTCTAGCTGGAGCTGGGGCAGGTGTGGACAGTGAGGTTGACGGTAGGGCTGGCCCTGCTGTGGGCTAGGAAGGGGACTGCCTGGGCATGCCCAGCTGCAGGAACTGGCTGAGTAGTCAAACAAAGGGGCTTCCACAAGGAGCTGTCCCCAGCAAGGAGCAGCCAGTCCCCGTGTGTGGTGGGTTAACCCTGGCCAAAATGCCAGCTGCCCACCGAAGCCACTCTATCACTCCCCCTCCTTAACTGGACAGGAGAGAGGAGAGGGAAAAAAAAGAAAAATAACAGGCTCGTGGGGTTGAGATAAGGACAGGGAGATCACTCAGCATTTACAGTCACGGGCAAAACAGACTCAACTGAAAGGAAATGTAATTTATTACCAATTAACTCAGAGAGGAGTAATGAGAAATAAAACCAAATCTTAAAACACCTTCCCCCCACCCCTCCCTCCTTTCCCAGGCATAACTTTGATCCCGATTTTCCTCCCTCCTCCCCTCCAGTGGCACAGGGGGGAAAACAGGGGATGGGGGTTAGGGTCAGTTTATCACACTGTTGTTTTCTGCTGCTTCTTCCTCCTCAGGGGGAGGATTTCTCACACTTTTCCCCTGCTCTAATGTGGGGTCCCCCTCACGGGAGAAGGTCCTCTGTGACTTCTCCAGCCTGAGTCTTCCCACGGGTTCAGTCCTTGATGAACTGCCTCAACGTGGGTCTCCTTCATGGTGTGCAGTCCTTCAGGAACCGACTGCTCCAGCATGAGCCCCCCTCACGGGGTCTCTAGCAGCAAACCTGCTCCAGCGTGGACTTCTCTCTCTCCACAGACCACAGGTCCTGCCAGGAGCCTGTTCCAGTGCAGGCTTCCCACGGGGTCACAGCTTCCTTTAGGTAGCCACCTACTCTGATGTGGGGGCCCTCCATGGGGTGTAGGCAGTCATCTGCTCCTCCGCCCACGGGCTGCAGGGGGACAACCTGCTTCACCATGGTCTTCACCACACATTGCAGGGGAATCGCTGCTGTGGCACCTGGAGCGTCTCCTCCCCCCCTTCTTCACTGACCTTGGTGTCTGCAGGATGTTTCTCTCAGATATTCTCGCTCCTCTCACTCGCTGCAATTACTGCTGCACAACAACTTTTTCACTCTCTTAAATATGTTATCACAGAGGCGAAAAACACTCTTGCTGATTGGCTCAGCCTTGGCCAGCGGCAGGTCCGTCTTAAAGCCAGCTGGCATTGGCTATATCCGACATAAGGGAAACTTCTAGCAACTTCATACAGAAGCCACCCCTGTAACCCCCCTGCTACCAAAACCTTGCCACACAGACCCGTTACACTGTGGCAAGGAAGGAGCCATCCCCAACAGAGCACCCGACCAGCACACGACACCAGGACGTTGCTGCCTCCATCGGCCACACACTTGAGCTGCTGCGTGTCCAGGAAACATCATGGGAGAGGTGCATTGAATCACCCACTGCCTACTCCTAAGGTCAGGCAGCCGGTACTGTGGAGGAGGAAGGGGCAGAGACAGAGAGATAAGCTTTGGGGTGCTGGAGGTCTGCCGTTGGCACCAGGAGCCACGTGTCGCCTCACATGGATCCCGGCCCATCCCTCCCACGGTTTTCCAGATCTCTGCTTGCCTCCTTGCCTGTCCCTGCCTCTGTCTGCCTTTCAGGCTTTCTGGTTCCCCAAAGCTTTTCTGTCTTCTGCTAGCATTGCTCTGTAAACTGTCACCTTGTACCTTTCCTTTCTGTCTCCCCACCAGCTTACTTCATTCTTCCTCATTGCTTGTGAAAATGGCATTTCCAAGTCTCCCTCTAAATTTTCTCTTTGTGTCTCCATTTATCCGGGTCCGTGTTCGTGTGGCTTATGTCTTCCTGCACATCTTCACCTTCATCACCTTTATTTAATATCTTCACTTATTTCGTTTGCTGACCCTATTTCTCTCCCCTGCCATGCTCTGTTCTTAATCCTTCCTTCAAAATTTCCTTTTTATCTGCCTATTTTAATTTGCTATTGCTTCCATTTTGTTTGTTTTATAGATAAAGGAAAGCACATAATTTTTGATAATAATCTTGCTGTTGTATTTAATGAGCTACTTTCCTACACAGCTTCATAGGGCATCTATCTTTTTTCCTACCTACACCCCAGAAAAATAATTTTTTTTTCTTTAGAATTCCCTATCCAGTCACATTGCTGATGCAATTAATGTAGCTGCAGTAAAAGAGCAGGAATATTTGTTTCTGGTACAGGTGGCTTTCTCCATTTGACAATTTGCACCCCACAAACTGAAGACAGCTGAGAAAACTCCCTGCTGCTCCTCCAGTCACCTTTATGTGTTGTGGGGGTTGGCCCTGCCCCTTTCCCAGGTGATTGCGGGAAGGGTGGTGGGCAGGTCCTGGAGTATATGAGCCCCGGGGCTCTACTCAGCGAGGTCATTCTGCTCTGGGCCTTCTCTGAGGTCAGTGCTCTGCTGGGCCTTCAAGTAGTGGCAGGTTTTGATCTCTCTAAAATATTTGGGCAGATATGTTTTGATGTTTAAAGAAGCAGAGAACTCTGTCTGAGGTAAGAGCTTCAGGATTGGTCAAGGTTCAGCTGTATTTATCTCAGAAAGTATGCTTGTATACAGGTTTGTTTTTTTTTTTTAGGTCAATAATTTTGTTTTGAGTCTTCTGGGCTGGGATGAGGGCTTAATAGTGTGCTTTTTTTATTTAATCTAGGTGTATCATGCTTTTTTGGAACTCCTGACTTTATTGAAGATGGAACTATCGAGCTATACGACTACTTGTTGTACACTGTGTTAATCGTTGTTACCTTCTCTCTATAATAGGACTGTTGGCGAGGTTAGCTAACAGGGGTTAGGGTGAACATCTTGTATGCATCTGTGAGATGACAAATTATGTGATTTCTTAGAAGCGCAATGGTAGTTTTCCGTCTTCTGGCATTTTAGGTGTCACAAGCGATGATGGCTACAGCATCCGAGGCTGACATTGGAGCAGACGAGAGGAAGGCCACGTTCCTTTTGAGCAGAAGAATGTTGTGGACGAAGTCTGTGTTGATACTTACTGCTGGTACCATTTCTGTGCAGATGAAGAGGAACCTGGTAACTGAGGAACATCCTGGCTGGCTGATGTAGTATTTTGTTGAGGATGGATTCAGAGCCTTGGCCCTCCGAAAGCTAAGTGGAGGGACTGGTGTTTGGGAGGGGGTTCTGGGAGGAGGGAACAAGGTTGGGAGCTGTAAGGAGGGGTTTCAAAATTGGCGTGGGGAGAGGGCTGTCCAGGAACCATCCCCTTTGGGCAGGTAAAGGGAGCGGGTTGCTCTTGGCACAATAGTAGCTTGTGCCAGGCAGGACTCTTCCAGCCTGTAGCTGCGTAGCTTGTGTAGCGTGTCTTCTGTGTATCGGACCTTTCTCGGGTCTCGATGTCCTCGTTGCTCTTTGCGCTCGAGGAGCACTTCACGTGCCTCAGGCACCATTCCTAGGGTCTCGAATGCCCATACTCGTCAGCACGGTGCCACTCGGGCACGTCTTTTCTCGCGTAACAAGCTTAAAGCTCGGATAGGTCTCGTGTCTCGGAAGTTTCCAGTCGGTGTGGTTTGGTGTCGTTGTTCCGGGCCACGTCAGCATCTCTGATTTTGAGTGGTCCGCTTCAGTGTAAGTAGCTGTATAGCCACCAAGCGAGGAGAGTTATTTCTGTAGTGCTATGCAGAGACATGGGAGGTGACCAGATGTTTTTAGTGGCAGGCTGTATTTGGCCTCCAGATGGCATTCCTAAGTGGAAATGAGATCTCTGGAATTGTTAAGCTTTTGATAGCACCTGGGCGATTTGTTTGATATCGCTTTTTTGGACGCAGAGGAACGAGCTGCGCGCTAAAGGGCAATGAAGGAGAGGCGAGCGGAGGGATGGAAGAAGGTGCGTCGGCATGTATTGTCAGAGGGGAGATGTGACCGGTGGTTGTCTGATTAGCTTATAGGTTTCAAGTTTTTTTTTTATTTTGAAGGCACAAAGCAATGAGCAAAGTGGGATGGGAGAGGAGAGTAATGATTAGTGGGCTGAAGTAGCAGCTATTTTTTAGGCATCTCATTGTCAATGATGTTATAAGCATCCCTTGTTTGTGTTTTACAGGTGGTACGCAAGCCTTAATGTAGCAACCAGTAAAGGGCAGAGGCAGGGCTGGTGAGCAGGTGAGGTAAAGGAGCAGGAGATGGGAATGGATGGGGCCCAGCTGCAGTTTGGGCAGTATCTCGGCATGAGTTATTTGCCTTTTTTTTTTTTTTTTTCAGGTGATGAAGTTCTACAGCCTCAGAGGGGTGAAGCTTCACGTTGACAGCCGGTCCGAGCGGGCAAGGTAGTTGTTGGATGAGTTGGTGTGTAAGAGCAAAGTATCCTGCAGAAACTCAGTGAAGTGTTTCTCTTTAGTTTTGCAGGTGTGCGCAGGCTGCTTGTGGAATTGGATGAGCATTTGAGGTGAGCTGGTGTAGTAGCGAGGAGGCTCACGAGGCCGGTGACTTCTCGCAAGCTCAACGGTAATTTTACATCTTTGGGTATCTCGGGTGCCACAAGCAACGATGGCTGCAGCATCCAACACTGCAATCGGAGCAGGTGAGCAGAACACCGTGGTGCTTCCAGTGAAGGGGGTGTTGTGACAGAGGTTGGTGTTGGCTGATGTGGTGATTACTGATCACAGAATTTGTTATTTGGTGGGGTTTTTTTCTGCACATGACGGAGGAACCTGGGGATCACACCAGCATCTGAGTTAGCTAATGTGGTTGATTTTTTGGTCAAGAATTGATTCGGACAGCTAGACTTCTGAAAGCTAAGTTGAGGGGCCAGGGCCGAGGACAGGGCAAGGCTGGAAGTTGCAGGGACGGAGTTAAAATTAGCACAGGGGAGAGGACTGTCCAGGGACAGTTCCCTGTGGGCAGGTAAAGGGAGCCACGTTAGTTTTCTGCGCCAGACTAGATGCGTCAGGCAGGGCAGTTCCAGCCTGTCTCTGTTATGTAGTTTGTCCAGTCGGTCTTCTGTCTTGGATGTGTCTCGGGTCTCGATGTCCTCATTCCTTTTTCTGCTCAAGGAGCAAGATGAATATCTCGGGCGCCATCCCTGGGGTCTCTGCTGCCTGTACATGCCAGCATAGTGCCTGTTTGGCATCGCTTCTCTTGCATAACAAGCTTAAAGCGCGGATGGGTCTCGCATCTCGGAAGTTACTGGGCGGTCCTCATCTGCCATGTCGCTCAAGAATGCATCGGCAGCTCTTCTCACTAGCTGTTGGTTTTTGCAAACTGAGAATTCTTCCCTGCATAGTTATGCTCATAGGTCTTGAGGCCACATTTCTCGCGCACACATCACCTGTGTTTTGACCGTTACCTCTTATAACAGGCCATTATGTTCAAATCTTTTTCTAGAGGCTGCCATAGAACCTCCTTACCTCACGGCTCTGTAGGTCTTGCCCGACAGCGCAACTCATTCGGGTGTCATCCTTCTTGCCAAGAGGTTTCTTTCATCTTTGTGTCGCCTTTTTTGTAGAGTTCTGTGTAGCGTTAGTTTCCCTTTGTCTTTGTGTGCGTGTGTGTGTCTTAGAGCTGCTCTGCCTGGGGCTGTAGAGTCACGGGTAGGTGCTATATCTCTGGTTAACGCATTGATATGCCTAGATCATTTAGGCAACGGTTGTACAGTCATCTCGGGTTGAGTAGCTGGTGGCAGACTGCACAGCCAGTCATTTCGGGGGTGTTCTACAGAGAGGATGGGAGCCTTCTGGGAGGGGCGGTTGAGTTGAGAGCGAAGCAGATTGCATCTCAAAGGTGTTAAGGCTCGTGAGTGTGTGCCTCTAAGCTGGGTGTGTTGTTTTTAAAGGCGGGCTGCCTTTAGCCTCTAGGTGGTACTCTGAAGCAGAGATGAGAGCTCTGGAATTGTGAAGCTCTTGATCTGCACCTGGGTAAGCTGTGTAACAATTTGGGGTTTTTTTTTCAGATGCAGAGGGATGAGTAGCTCTTTAAGGAGCGACAGAGGAGGCGAGTGGAGCCCTGTAAGAAGGTGAGTCGGTGCAGGGTGTCGGAGGGAAGTTGTGGCTATGTGGCCACATTATGGTTTGGTGTTTTTTCTTTCAAGGTGTGCAGCAATGTGCAAAGCGGGATGTTGGTGCCAGTGCTGACTCTGGCAAGGTGAGCTGTGGCTAGTGGGTGAAGTAGCGGTTATTTTTCAGTTTTTGTATTGTCAGTGAAGTTCTAGGCATCCCTTGTTGTTTGTGTTTTACAGGTGGTACCCGAGCCTCAACGCAGCCGCCCGAAATGACAGAGGCTGGACCGGGGAGAGGGTGAGGTAAAGGAGCGGGAGCTAGGCATCACTGCGGACAGGCATCGGTTTCGGGCAGTAGCTCGGCACACATTTTTTGCCTTGGTTTTTGCCTCGTTTTTCGCAGGTGCCACACATGGGCTCGGAGGGATGAAGCTGCATGCCGATTGTCCTGGGTTACAGTGTAAAATGTGCCAAAAGAAAAAAATATATTCTATTACCATCTTCAGGAGCTGTTGAGACCAGGTGGGGCGGTGCTCCCTGCCTCCCCCCCCCCCCGCCCTCTGGACTATCTCCTGTTACTGGGCACAACAATGCCTTATCGCCTGACCCATCGGTAACTCGCTCCTGGGCTATCTCCTGTTAATGGCCCATCAAGGAACTGCCTCACGACTCCCCATCCCATTGTGAGATGCTCCGCCCGGGGAGGGGGGGGGAAGGAGCCAAGCAGTCCATGCCAAATAAAAACGGAGATTTTGAACACCCTAGCAGCCTTTCTTCCACTGGATTCCCAGAGGAGCTTTTCCCCCCACCTGAGTTCCAGAGGACGAGAGCTACCTGCCGACCACTGGACCTTCGGAGGAAGACCAGACCCTTTTACCTGATTGCTGCTTCCACAGAACTACACCCATCACTTCAGGAGGACTGCAGCCAGCATCTTATCGGACTGCTACTGCCACCCTAACAGGGTGTCAGGTTGTATTCCTGACTCTGTCAGTGTAAACCAGTGGGTTGTTTGTTTTTTCCCTGCCTTGTGTTATATATATATATATATATTAGTAAAGAACTGTTATTCCTATTCCCCATATCTTTGCCTGAAGGCCCGTTAATTTCAAAATTATAATAGTTTGGAGGGAAGGGGGTTGCACTCTCCATTTCAAGGGAGGCTCCTGCCTTCCTCCACAGACACCTGTCTTTTTCAAACCAAGACACCGATGAGCCGTCCGAGCAGCTGAGGCTGTTGTGTGCTAGGTCGGCATCTAAGAGCCAAGTCTCACATGGCAGCTTGGTTAAACACTTACCTTTTCTTTCGCTGGTGATGTGCAGGCCACTTCTAGAATAGGATGCGTGTTTGAGGTGAGCTGGCTATTAGTGAGGAGAGTTGCGGGGCCAGTGACTTCTCACAAGCACAACAGTAGTTTTATTTCTTGGTATCTCAGGTGCCACGATCGACAAAGGCTGCAGTGCCTAGCTTTCGAACTGGTGCGGAGCAGGTGAGGAGTGGAATGACATGGCCCTTCTTGGGTGGGGGTGGGGTGGGGGTGTGGGGGGGTGTGTTTTGTCAGAGGTTGGCATTGACTGGTCCAATGCTGTCTGGCAGCAATATTTTGGTTTTTCGTTTGGATTTTACAGACGAGTAAGAGGAATTTGGAGTCTGTGGGAGAGTCCCATTTGGCTCACGTGTTTCTTTTGCTGAGGATGGATTTGGATCCCTGGCCCTCTGCAAGCTAAGTTGCAGGACAGGTGCTGGAGGTAGGGGACGGTGGAGTAGGCGGGAGATAAGTTTGGGAATTTCGTGGAGGGGATTTTAAAGTGAACACAGGGGAGAGGGCTGTCCAGGAACAGGCCTCCTTGGGCAGGGAAAGGAATGGGTTACGGTTTGGCACCAGATGAGCAAGGGCAGGGCAGTTCCAGCTTGTCTCTGTGGTGTTGTGTAGTTTGTCTAGTCCATTCACTGTGTCTAGGAATTTCTCGGGTCTCAATGTCCTCATTCCGCTTTGCACTTGAAGAGCAAGCCAGACATCTTGGGCGTCATCCCTGTGGTCTCAAATGCCTGTACTGGGTGATGTAGTGCCAGTTGGGCATTTCTTTTTTCTTTTTTTGCGCGAGGAGTTTCAAACGTGGATATGTCTTGCGTCTTGGACTTTTCCAGGCCATCCTCATTTGCGGCGTGATTCTGGGCTGTGCTGGCAACTCTGATCGCTAGCTGTCCGTTTCTGCGGACTGAGACCTCTTCCCTGCATCCTTACATTCTTAGGTCTTGAAGACAGGCTTCTTGCACATCAGTCGTCTCGGTTTTGACCGTAACTTCTCGGAACGGGCCATTAGGTTCCTGCCCTTTTTTTTTTTTTCTGGGGCTGCCGTAGAAACTCCTCACCTTGCATTAGGGCTCTGTAGGTCGTCTTGCCCGACAGCGCAACTCATTCGGGAGTCATCCTTCTTGCCAATAGCTTTCTCTCATCTTTGCATCACCTCGTTTGTAGAGTTCTGTGTAGCGTTGGTCTCACTTTGTCTGTGTGCGTGTGTGGCTTGGAGCTGCTCTGCCTGGGGCTGTAGAGTCAAGTGTAGGTGGTATAGCGATAAGTGTCTCTGGTTAACATTTTGATATCCATAAACCGTTTAGGCAACGGTTGTACAGTCATATTGGGTTGAGTAGCCGGTGGCAGGCTGGGCGGCCAGTCATTTCGGGAGTGTTCTACAGAGAGGATGGGAGCCTTCTGGGAGGGGCTGTTGAGTGGGAGCGAAGCAGATTGCATCTCAAAGGTGTTAAGACTTGTGTGCGTGCCTCTAAGCTGGGTGTGTTGTTTTGAATGGCAGGCTGCCCCTGGCCTCTAGGTGGTACTCTGAAGCAGAGATGAGAGCTCTGGAATTGTGAAGCTCTTGATTGGCACCTGGGTAAACTGTGTAACAATTTGGGTTTTTTAGATGCAGAGGGATAAGTAGCTCTTTGAAGAGCAACAGAGGCAGTGAGCAGAGCCCTGTAAGAAGGTGAGTTGGTGCAGGGTGTTGGAGGGAAGTTGTGACCGGTGGCTATGTGGCTACATTTATGTTTTTCTTTTTTTTAATGTGAACGTGCGCAGCGATGTGCAAAGCGGGATGCTGGTGCCGGTGCTGACTCTGGCAAGGTGAGCTGTGGCTAGTTGGTGAAGTAGCGGTTATTTTTCAGTTTTCATATTGTAGGTGAAGTTTTAGGCGTCCCTTGTTGTTTGTGTTTTACAGGTGGTACCCGAGCCTCAATGCGGCCACCCAAAATGACGGAGACCGGACCAGGGAGGGGGTGAGGTAAAGGAGCAAGAGCTAGGTGTTGCTGTGGGCACGCGTCTGTTTCGGGCAGTAGCTCAGAACACGTTTTTTGCCTCGTTTTTCGCAGGTACCACACATGGGCTCGGAAGGACAAAGCTGCACGCCAATGAGCCATCCGAGAAGCTGAGGCTGTGTGCTGGGTCAGCGTCTAAGAGCCAAATATTACATGGCAACTTGGTTAAGCGCTTACCTTTGTTTTTTCAGGCACTGTGTGGGCCGCCTCTGGACTCGGCCAAGCATTTGAGTTGAGCTGGCTATTAGCAAGGAGGATCACGGGGCTGGTGATGTCTCGTAAGCACAACAGTAATTTTGTTTCCTGGTATCCCAGGTGTCATAAGTGATGATGGCTGCAGCATCCGGCTTTGGAGCAGGTGAGGAGCAGTTGAGTGGAATGACACCATGCTTTTTGGCGGGGTGTGTGTTGTGGGAAAGGTTGTTTGTGACTGCTGCGATGCTGTCTGCCAGGACTGGGTTTTTTTGTTTTGTTTGGATTTTGCAGATGATAAAGAAGAAATGGATACCAGGGGAGTGTCCCATTGATCTGATGTGTTTCCTTTGAGAATGGATTTGGATCCTGGCCCTTCGAATGCTAAGTTGTGGGGCAGGTCCTGGGGTTGGTGGGGGTGGTTTGTGGGGCGATAAGGTTAGGATTTTGGGGGAGGGAATTTTAGAGTTAGTATAGGGGAGAGGGCTGTCCAGGAGCAGTTGCTTTTGGACAGTTAAAGGGAGCTGGGTTACTTTTCCACACAAGTGGTGTGTGCCGGGCAAGGTAGTTCCGGCCTGTCTCTGTGTTCTTGTGTGGTTTGTCTAGTTGATCTTCTGTGTCCTGGATGTTTTTTGGTTTTGAGGTTCTCATTGCTCTTTGTGCTCAAGGAGCAAGATGGGCATCTCGGGTGCCATCCTTGGCATCTCGAATGCCCAGCCTCATCGGCATAGGGTCAGTCGGGCGCTTCTTTGCTTACATAACAAGCGTGAGGCGTGGATCGGTCTCCTATCTCTTGAGTTCTGGGCATTCCTCGTTTGCAGCGTCCTTCCGGGCTGTGTCGGCAGCTCTGTCTGTGGACTGAGACGTCTTCCTTGCACCCTTAGGTTTGTAGGTCACAAAGTCAGGATTCTCGTGCATCGGTCTTCTCTGTTTTGACCATAACTTCATGTAACGGAGCGCTACATTCGACTCTCTTCTGTGATGACTGCGAAGCATTTCCTCCCTTGAGGCTCCATAGGGCTTTTCTGCCTGCAGCGTCTTCCTCACTGGAGTCACATCTGATTGTGGTCTTATTGCGTCTCACGATCGTGTTTCTCATGGTGTTGGTGTGTATTGTTGGCCTTCATGTCAGGGTTGGATCTGCCTTGCCTGGGGATGTAGCGATATTAAAGGCAGGGTAGCATAACTCTATTGTCGTGTGGTGATAACTTGATCCGCCCGGATTATTTTGGTGAAGATCGTACAGTCCATCTCCAGGCAAGTAGCTGTAGACAGCTGCCACAGTGACTTGCGGAGAGTTTTGCGGGTGTGTCTCAGGTTGGAGTCTCACCTTCTGGGAGCAGCAATTTGTGGTAGTCCACACACGTGGGGCTCAATAATTGGTGGTTTTTAAGCTGTAGTTAGAAGGCACATGCGAAAATAAGATAGGCCTCGGGTCTCATCAAGGTACCGGTCAGCATGCAGGTAACTGCTTTAAAGGGTTTGTTTGGGTTGCTTTTTCAGATGCGGAGCGACGAACGCCACGCCAAAGGGCAAGAGAAGAGGAAAGTCGAGCGCCGGACAAAGGTGGGCAGGTGTCTGATATCAGAGATGCGACGTGACTGTCAGTGGTTCTGACTAGATTACGCTGATTTGTTTTTATTTTCTAGGTGCGGATCAAAATGTCAAGTGAGAGATCCACGCTAGAGCAAATTCTGGCAACGTGCGTGATGACCACTGTGCTATGGTAGCAGTTTGATATGTCATATTATTGATGTAGCCAGAATCATACCCCGTTGTTTGAGTTTGACAGGGGGCAGGCAGACTAAAGAATCTGACTCTGGCCGGTCAAGCGACCGAGACGGAGGGAAAGAGCCTCAAGCGAGCCAAGGCTTTGGGCGGTATCTTAGCGTACGCTTTCCTCTCTTTCTTTGGCAGGTGCCGCGTTCCTTCTAGGGTGGGAGAAGTCACACGACAAAGAGTGCGTTGAGAAAAGGCGAGAGACTCGATAAGTGGCATAGTTAAGCTTGAATCGCTGAGGATCACATGGTGACTCTGTTAAGCATTTGTCTCGGGCTTTGCAGGTGCCCCGTGGGCTCTCCTCAAAGGGCCGAGGGTTTGAGGCGAGTCGGTGGATGAGAGAGGAGCGGCAGGCTAGGAACTGTGGAGCGGATGGTAACTTCTGAGTATAACAGGTGATATATTTCATCAGTTTTCTGGTTTCCGTGGGAGATGCTGGACATGACATCTGATTTCTTGGGAGCAGCACTTAGAAGGTGGGTGTCATTTGGTAGAGATGAATGCCGTGTGGCATGTCTGTGAGGGGTGGCGTTCTGTCTTGCACGATGAAGAACCTGGTGAATGCAGGAGCATCCCACTCGGATCGTGTGCTTCTGATGAGGAGGGATTCTGGACCCTGCCCTCTGAAAGGTAAGTCAAGGGGCAAAAAGCAGTGGGTGGCTGGGGCTAGCAGGGCATTTAAATTTGGAGTTGTGGACAAGGCTGTTAGGGGTGGCTTAAGTCTGAGAGCGGTTAGAGGGCCCGGGGTCTGTTACACGGGATGGGAACGTGTGCGGAGCGGGGCCGTTCCAGCCTGTGTCCGTGGCTTAGTGTCATTTGTGTCATCTGCATTCCATCTCTTAGACGATGCCTTCCACAGGTCCCTGTTTCGCCCCCTGGGCTCTCTGCGCTTGGTATGTGTGTCAGTAGGGTTTCAGGTGATTTGCTGCTTCACTATCAAGCTCCTTGAGCAGTTATTTTCATCGGAGCCAAAAGCATGCCTGACATTGTGAATGTTCCTGGAGGGTCGCCCTTGTAGAGGCAATGTGGGCGGGTACGATCTGCTCTTGAAAAATCCACTTCCATAAAGCTGCCCTACAGGCCTTTCATCCTGGTGTCCTTATGGGCTTAAGTCTTAAAGCCCAGCTTCTCACATGTCCATTGTTCTGGTTTTGTATTGTATTGCTCTGTATCTGTACTGATGGTCACCTAATACAGTATTGCACTGTAGCGTTCTGTTTTTGTAGGACACTGTATGGCATGGCATTGTAGTCATCTTGCATTGCAGCACCATGCTGGTGTGGACTGAGATCGCGTTGCACCGTATGGCTCTGTATTGTGCTGTGTCTTGCATCATGCTCTATGGCTCTGTATTGCACCACGCCTTGACTTTGGTCTAAGACTGCATTGCACTGTACGGCGCTCTGTCATACCATAGGGCTGTGTCACACCTGCTATTGCGTGTCACCGTACGGCTCCACATTGTGCTGGGTCTTGACTGTGATCTAAGACTGCATCACACCATACGGATCTGTGTCATGCTGGGTCTTGACTGTGGTCTAAGATTGTGTTGCACTGTACGGCTGCATATTTCATCACACTCTATGGCTCTGTGTCGCACTGGGTCTTGCATCACACTCTATGGCTCTGTGTCGCGCCGGATCTTGACTGTAATCTAAGATTGTGTCGCACTGTACAGCTCCTTACGGCACTGGGTCTTGCATCACACTCTATGGCTCTGTGTCGCGCCGGATCTTGACTGTAATCTAAGATTGTGTCGCACTGTACAGCTCCTTACGGCACTGGGTCTTGCATCACACTCTATGGCTCTGTGTCGCGCCGGGTCTTGACTGTAATCTAAGATTGTGTCGCACTGTACAGCTCCTTACGGCACTGGGTCTTGCATCACACTCTATGGCTCTGTGTCGCGCCGGGTCTTGACTGTGACATAAGACTGCATCACGCCGTACGGCTCTGTGTCACACGGGGTCTTGTGTCACACTGTACAGCTTTGTATTGCATGGGGTCTTGACTGTGGTCTAAGACTGGGTCACACCATATGGTTCTGTGTTGTGCTGGGTCTTGACTGTGATCTAAGACTACATTGCACTGTACGGTGCCGGGTCTTTTTTTTTTTCTTTTGCCCTGTCTGGTACTGTTAATTGTAAAAGTTTCGACTGTGGAGGGCCTCGGGCTGGGGTTTTCAAAGGCAGGGCAATTTTGGAGGCCAGCGGGAACCCTGTTCCTGAGGAGAGCCGCAGACCTGTGGTGGCAAGCAGTGGGCGAAGGGCAGAGCAGAGAGGGAGGGGTGGTTTGTAGGGTAAGTGAAGTGAGCGTTGTGCATGTGTGTGGCTTTGGTTGTGGGGTAGTATGTAAGCATTGTTAACATGTTGTGGTTGGAGTAGAGGTATTCTTCTTTTCCAGGTCTTGTATAAAAAAAGCAACAAACCACAACCCCAAAACAAACACACCCCCCAAACCCAAGATATTCTAATAAGAAAAAAAAACCAGTCAGGATTTTTTTTCCACTTGCTGGTTGTTTTTTTTTTTTTTTTAACCTAATTGGGTCCTAATTGGTCTGCACAGAGATGATAACTGCCAAAGTTTGGATGGTGGAAGGCAGCAGGGTACGTGGTGGGCTTTTGAAAAGCCCGGAAAAGACCCAGCACCCTCAGCGATTTAGTAGGGAGCTCGGTGTGCTTTAGGATAGTCCGGCAGAAGCGCTTGGGAATGGAGCAAGGGTAATGGCGGGGTTAAGGAAAGACCAATGGATGCTGTGGCGCTCTTGGTAAGTCAACAGGGAGCTCATTCTGCTCTGGGGTGGGTGCTCCGCTGCTGCTGGTGGTAGTAGCTCCGCAGCTGGCTGGATGTGCAGGCATTGGGCTTTAGTCACAGAGAGAACGGGAGTCGTCTGTTCCAGGTAAGAGCTGTGGGAAAGGCCCAGGTTCAGCATCACATACACTGGACAGGGGGGAAATGAGGGGGGAAACAGAGATGAAAAGGAGAAGGGAGGGGGACCGGGGGCAACGGAGGCAAAGATGGGGAAACTAGGGAGAACTGGGGCAAATGAGGAGAAAGAAATGAAGAGTAGCAGTGATTATACCCTTTGCTGGTTTTTTAATTATTTCTTAGTTTTCCTTAGTGCTGATGTTATTCCCATTTTCTTTCTACTTGTTGTTGGTTTGCTGTCCCTATTTAATAACTTTTTCATTTCCCTAGTAACCATATATTTTATTCTTTTTTTATGCCTACTTTTATTATTTCCTTTCTTTACTTAGTGCTCTTTCATTTACTTTTTTTTTAATCCATTTTAGTTCTCCATCACTGAGTTTAAATTTTTTGTCTTGTCTTATTTCCTTTTAAAACTTTGTCTCCTTAGATCCCATTTGCTGTCTTAATTTTGACACATTCCTCTACGCCCTGACTATTTAGATATTCTTTCTACCTTGGCATTTTCTTTTGCTGTGGCTCTTTGTTCTTTCCTCTCGTTATTTTGGCTATTGTTCCATTCTTTCCTGTCTTAGTCTCTTGGCTTTAAAAATTTTGTTTCTGTGTCTGCTTTTATCTAGTTTGGTGGTGGTGGTTTTAAGGTTTTTTTTGTTTGTTTGTCCTCTCCTTTGACCCAGCTCTCTACCCTTCTTTTTAATAGTTTCCAGTTTCTTGAGTACCCAGTCACTTTTTGAATTTACTTTTGATGTGCGTCTCTGTCTTGGTTTGAAAGACAGGTGTCTATGGAGGAAGGCAGGAGCCTCCCTTGAAATGGAAAGTGCAACCCCCTTCCCTCCAAATTATTATAATTTCAAAATTAACGGGCCTTCAGGCAAAGATATGGGGAATAGGAATAACAGTTCTTTACTAATATATATATATATATATATATTTATAACACAAGGCAGGGAAAAAACAAACAACCCACTGGTTTACACTGATAGTCAGGAATACAACCTGACACCCTGTTAGTCAGTAGCAGTCCGATAAGATGATGGCTGCAGTCCTCCTGAAGCGATGGATGTAGTTCTGTGGAAGCAGCAATCAGGTAAAAGAGTCTGGTCTTCCTCCAAAGGTCCAGTGGTAGGTAGGTAGCTCTTGTCCTCTGGAACTCCAGTGGGGGGGAAAAACTCCTCTGGGAATCCCGTGGAAGAAGGCTGCTAGGGTGTTGGAGATCTCAGTTTTTATTTGGCATGGACTGCTTGGCTCCTTTCCCCCCCTCCCCGGGCGGAGCATCTCACAATGGGATGGGGAGTCGTGAGGCAGTTCCTTGATGGGCCATTAACAGGAGATAGTCCAGAGGGGGGAGGCAGGGAGCACCTCCCCACCTGGTCTCAACAGCTCCTGAAGATGGTAATAGAATATTTTTTTTTTCCTTTTGGCACATTTTACACTGTAACCCAGGACAGTCTCTTTTTCAGCCTTTATTTTTTAGGTTTGCTTGTCTTGCCTCATGTGGCTTTTTAGGTTTTCTGTGCTTAATTTTATCCCAGCTAACATGTTTATTTGTTATTTCCTTCCCGTGAGTCCTGCAGCCTGTGCTTCTTTTATGATTTTTTTTTTCCCACAACTCTATTAATTTAGATTGCTGTCTCTGTTTTTGAATTTTTTTCCTCTCTCAATCTCTTGGCTTTAAAAAGTGTTTCTACACCTGTACAGGTAATTTAGTTCACCGTCTCTTATTTTCAGTTGTCTGATGACCATACCGTAGCTTTTTGCATTTTCAGGTTTCCTTCTCTGTCTCCTTTTGTTAAGCTGACTATCCCTGAGTTTTAATCCTTTCTTGTCTGTTACATGCCCCGTCACATTTGACTCTTTTGTCCCTTATTCAGTTTGCGCTCCCTATTTCTTTTTCCATTTTCCTTCCTCTCTGGCTATTTAAATTTTCTTTTAATGTCTCCATTTATCTAGTTCCCTTTCCCTTGTTTTAGTTTTTTGCTTTAAAAATTTTATTTCTGTTATTATTTACTGAATTTCCTGTCCTAGAAACTTTAGCCCATGGCTTTTTATGTTCCACTTTGAATCTCCCCCTAACAAGTTTTTGAATTTGCTACCTTGTGGGAGCAGTGCCAACAATATGGAAGATAGATTGAGACTAAAATAGAAGCGTGAAGGTAATGTTCAACATGTAAGAATAAACATGATAAAAGACCAGGTGTTCCAAACAAGCCACATGGCAAAATGAATCTTGAGCATACAGAAAAGCCAGGCTGGAAACCGCCTGGGAGGATACGTGAGAGAGGACGTAACCACAAACAGTCACTAGCGTGGACGCGCCAGAGAAGAATGTTAAAACATCCCCCTTGGCTTTTTAGTTCAGGAACGAGCATGCTCTGTATAATTGCTTGAAAGAGAGAAGCAAGAGAGCTTCCTTGGCTATGCCGCACATGCGTGCCGATTAAAGAATATACCTAGAAAAAGGCTACGAAGTCTGCATCTCCTTCATCCCTGCAGATAGGTGCCCTGTGTGAGGAAAACCTCTAGGCGAGTTTGCTTTTTAATTCTACTAAGGTTTTTGTGGCTACATTCCTTAAATAGGAACACCTGCACCCATTGAACAGGAAAACTACAGGATCATTGTAATGGGACAGATGGCTTCGCAAGAGCTAAATTACATTAAAAAGCACCGCAACAGGTATTGTGTGCTGCTGGTTACCGTGTAACTAAAACCCACCTAATGTGATCGCTGCTGTTGATAAAATAACATCGTAATTGGTTCCCAGTAGATGGCGCACTTGCTAGCGCTATGTGGGAGCGAGTAGGGGAATGCTTACAGACACCTAAAGGGCTAGGTTTTGAGATTCCTGATGCTGTTATTGTGACACGGCAGTTTTTATACTCTATGTTGGCGCAGCTCAAACCTTTAGAGGCTATTGTTAGAAAAAGGAAAAAAAAAAAAAAGAAAAAAGATAGAAACAGGGGCCAAAGGGCCAAAATATATATGATTGAGCTAAAGCTGTCCCAAATAATTCTGAGACTGAAGACCCTTTTGACCCTGGGCCACTTAGTGCGGAGGGGGAACCAGATTTATACCCTCTCTTACCATTACCTCCTCAGCCATGAGAGACACTACCCCCCCCACCCCCGTGCTGAAATTTTCACCTTCACCACTGTTACGTTCTACGTTGTCTACGGCACCTGCTAATCCCTTTCTGAAGGAGTTATCCGAGATAGAGTCGGCAGCGCAGAAATGTAAAGAAGCAGCTATAAAATGGGCTAATTTTACTTTTGCCTTCCCTGTTAAAAAGAAATAAAACCGGTCCCCAATTAATGAGGGTTTGCCTTACCAGGTTTCTAAAGAGCTTAAAAAAAAACCAAACTATTACAGAAAATGGATTACAAAATACGTTCACCGTAGCATTAATAGAGGCAGTGTGGGTGGCATATATAACGACACCACGGGATTAGAAAATGTTAACGAAAACAACATTATTTTCGGCACGCCGTGAGGTTTGGCAATTAGAATATTACGATTCAGTAACAGAGCAGGCGATGGATAATTTGGGTGCAGGAATACCAATTCATCAGGGTCTGCGTACAGGCACAGGACAACATATAAGCACACAGGTACAAATAGCCCTGGATAGATGGGCTTTTGAACAAGTCCGGCTGGGTCAGTGAGAAGGAACAAGGAGAGAAGGGCTGGAAAGAGTTAACAGGATTCAGGCATGTCCTGCCCTGGGCCTTGAGCAAGAGTAAAGAAAGATAACAGGGAATTAATCATGTGCAGACCATCAGGTATGAGAGGAGCACAAGCCTGCAGGATAGCAGCCAAGGGAGTTAGCAGTAGTGGTGCGTAAACCATGCCTGTACACCAATCATAGCTTACGTAGTGGTGCATGCGCTAATAGAGAAAAGTATATAACGATGGTGTACGAAACAATAAAGGTCTTTGGTTTATCCCCAATTGGAGTCCATGCCCTTCGTCCGCCACAAGTCGGGGCATCATATGGGATCTTTTATGACAATAAGACGAGGTTCTCGGGAGCTCTCTGTGACATTTGAAGATATACTGCAGGGGGCAAAGGGAAGTAGATAATCCTGAAGCCGCTAAAGCTTTGTTATTCCAGTTGGCTTTTGAAAACGCTAACAGTGACTGTCAATCAGCGCTACTACTATTGAAAGGAAAGGCAATGGACGTAGGGGAATATATTAAAGTACGTCAAAACATCGAAACTGAGACTCACAGAGCATCGGTTCTCGCTGCCGCATTATCTCAATTGCATAGTTATCGGAACACTGTTAAATGTTTTAATTGTGGTAAACAATGACATACAAGCCAGGAGCGTCCTGAAAAGCGGCAGATGTGCAAGAGTAAAAATTTGACAAAACCCATGAAAAGATATTGCCGGACAGTATTAACACTGAAGCAGAGAAAACTCAGTAACAACCAAGTGTTATTAAGCAGGTATTCTTTATTGTGGCGCCAGGCAGCACGGGGGATAGCTCCTTCTGTACGTGCACGCTCAAGCGTTAGGATTCTTGCCTTATATTTACAGCTTTCATGTTTATACATTACATTTCTAAGAAAAGGTTGGGTTATTCTAATTATTTCCAGGAATTCATTAACATAAGTTCCTCCCATAGTCCCACCTCAGTCCGCCCAATTTACGCCCCCCCCCCCCCCCCATCAGGCGTCGTTGGTGGTCATTGGGGACAAAGGTCCGAGTCTTCCTCACGATTGAACTTTTGAACTTGTCCTGTGGCACATGCTCTGTACCATCATGGGTCTTTTCCAAACCGCAGGACCAGCTCTTGCTAGCTGCTCTCTCTATCTCTCCTGCTTAGTCTTCTGTGTTCCTTGAGCCCCACAGTCTGATTGGAGGATTCCACCTGGTGTGCTTCACTTGGCAGATTCTGCTTCGTTCTTATCTTTAGAGTGTTTGTTAGTTAGTCCGCAATGGATATGTGCATAACGATTAGTACAAATCGGCATCCCTCTTTATCTCTAGAGGCTGGTCAGCAGCACTTTTCTAAAAGCCAGTTAGCCATTCTTTATTACACCGCAAGGCACAACGAACAGCTCGACCGTCTGTCGGACTGCGGTCGCTCCGCAATCAACGAGACAAAATTTCCCGTCCGGTACGATATATCGTTATCCCGATGACAATCTTGTCTGTGCAAAAAACCGAAGGATACTTGAAAAACATCCTGCAGCATATGCCAGATGAATTAAAGTCTCACAGATCGCAAATCGCTGATGAAAAAGTACAAACTCGGCCACCGTGGAAATAGCCGGCGTGTATTTTATCAGAACAACGTACTAAAATTTACAGGACAAAGTAGACCTTGAACGACTTACAGAAGTTATTAGGAGCCACTAATTGGTTACGCCCTCGGCCGGGTATTTCTAATCGGGAAGTGTCATTCATTTGCACCTTTGAAAGGGGATAGCAACTTTACCTCAGGATGCTGCTTATCAGCAGAAGCAAAGAAAGAATTGGACCCTGTAGCACAAAAATTATCTGAGGTTCAAGCAGACAGAATTTGACCAGAATTACCCGTGGGTCTTTTCATCCTCAGAACCGAACGTCAACCCATCGGGTCAGTGGGTCAGTTGTCGGTAGACAATAAGCGAGTTTTTTGACCTAGAACAGTTGTTTTTTACCAAATGAGCTTAACAAAATCATAACCCCTTATTTAGAACTTGTCATATGGTTAATTACGAAAGGGCGTCATTGTATTCGGACACAGACAGGATACGATCCCGAAATCCTTTATCTGCCTTTATGAGCGCAAGAATATTGCTGGCAGAAACACGACTGCCGCAGAAAGGCATTTTTCAATTTCAGAGAAACAATCGCATCGTCCAGAGGTTACATACAGGGGCCCCAGCGCAAACAACCGACAGAACCGTCCCGCCGAATCGATCACGTGGGGGAGAGGGGTACGCGCACGTTCTTCTTCCATCAGGACCGCAACGGTTTCCGGCACGATATATCAAGCCTTATCATGAGCTGCAAAGACGTGACCCGGAATCCAGCGCCTCAGATGGAGAAGTTGAACCCAAATGAAAATAAGAGACCACGGAAATGAGAGAGAACAACAAAAGATGGTCCTGTCGCCCGGGGAAAACTGAAACAACTACAACATAGCGCGAGTACAACGACAGCATCTGCGGGTGCATTGCCTATGCCAGCAAACACCTTTTTGGTGTACTTAGCCGTCATCGCCAGGAACAGTACGGTAAGGACGTATACTTATTCTTTACACGATACGTCATCCTAGTTGCACTCGACATTTGTATCAGGCACATGTCTCGGACCCCTCACCCCCATTTAAACGAAATACCTGGTGGGATCCGGAAAATCCTATTTCAGATAACGATTCAAAATGGACGGAGGGAACCCGGATTCCCCCTTCAGGGCCTTTAACGGAAGGCAGAGATGGGGTACGAAGTAACGACACCCATCAGTATCATACCGAGTTATCACCCATTTGCACGTCAAACGAGCCAATACCGAATTGCCTTAATACGGGAGAAAAATTTCATCTTTCAACATGGGAAAATAGACAAGGAGCAACTAGCCATTTAACATTCATCTCTGCTCCCGGAATAGCCAACAGGGTCGTCAGTCAAAATGCAACCACGATTCCCCCTGTTAATTTACCTTTATGTAAGATCCCCAGAGATATGACAAAGGATGTAACAAATCTTAATCGGACACCTCATAGCCTACCAAAAACCTGTGCTACAAAACACAACCAATTTAATATTTTGGGACCTGGGTCCCCACGGACACCTCATAACTAATTCCTCGAAGGACGTAAATTTTTTATGCACTAACTAACGAGTCGAAGCGGTCAGAAGGAGGTCTTTCAGGACCCGTGCTACAGGCTCAGTTTAAGGAGAGTTTTAGTTCAAATTTTGCAAAGCTTTGCCGATCGGCCTCGCCGTTTAGACTCAGACACGTAGCACGTGGAGTCTATTCAAAAAATAATAATTAATATTCTTTACAGTTGACCAATTTTCATAATGACTCTTATTATTTGTACCTCGCATCCTTACACTTTTGTGGCCGCATCTGAGATTAATATTTCCAAAAACAAGTCATACCTTTGAACTCACGTTACTGAACTCATATCATTTCAGTTGCATTACACACACAAAAATCTCTAAATTAAATATATCTGCCACAATACCAATGAGACGAGAAGCCGAGGTACGTCTTCTCGTAAATGCGACTCGACAACGGGTAGGGGATTCTGGCCTAAGTCGGTTAGCAAAGGCACTTAAACAACCTCAACAACAAAGAAAACTCTGTATAGGACAGGTCATCGCTTTTATAATATCCGCAATCAATATCTTAGCTACCACAGCTATTACCGCTACAGCTTTAGCAGAGTCTGTACACACCGCACGCAAAGTAGCGGGAACATTGAGTAACATAAGCCAAGAATTAACTACGCAAGCAAATATCGATCGGCAAATATTAACGCGCTTAGACGCATCGGAAGCGGCAGCGATACGGTTAAGCAATAGGCAAAATGTAACGGCTGATCGAATGAAATTACAAATGCGACTGGGAATGTA
The DNA here is from genome assembly GCF_034619465.1 of Leptosomus discolor. Taxonomy (NCBI): domain Eukaryota; kingdom Metazoa; phylum Chordata; class Aves; order Leptosomiformes; family Leptosomidae; genus Leptosomus; species Leptosomus discolor. Next base: position 44,776 of record NW_028237948.1, read on the forward strand.
AAGAAAAAAATTATGCGTTACTCCATTAGTATGGAATGATAGCGTATATACGTGGGATCATATTAAACAGCACATTCAAGATGCTTTTTCGACTAACATAGATGGCACGGTTCAAGATTTGACCCACGCTTTGCAAGGACAAGTGGCAGCGCTTACAAGATTTAGCACATAAAAGCATAACGGATGACATCTCTGATAGCATGACGCGGCCGAAGCCCCTCTGAAAAATCGGTTTACCGGATTAAATTTACAAATTTGGGCAATTATTGGTCTCGACCATACTTGTGTCCTTTTTATACTTGTAGCGCTCAGAATCATCTGGGGAACGATACAAGATCCCAGAAGAACGGAAGTCGAGGTTCCTTGCCGCTCTTGCCGTGAACTCGATGTTCCAAAACAAAGAGGGGGAGATGTGAGAGCGGTGCCATACGGACGAACGACCAAGACTAAAAGAGAAGCACGAGGCTAATACTCAATACGTAAGAATAAACACAAAAGACCAGGTGTTCTCAATAACTCTCCACACAGGAGAACGAGACTTGAGCGCATGAAAAGGCCAGGCTGGAAAACCCCCCGGGATCGTGCATGAGAAAAGACATGGCTGAAAAGAGTCACGAGCGTGGGTGTGCCAGAGAAGAATGTAAAACATCCTGCTTGGCTTTATAGTTCGGGCATGAGAGACCTCTATGTAATTGCTTGAAAAAGAGAAGCGAGAGAGCTTCCTTTGCTATGCCGCACCCCCGTGCCAATTAAAGAATATACCTAGAAAAAGGCTACGAAGTTGGAGTCTCCTTCATTGCCGCTCTGCCCCCATTCCACTCCCTTTCTGTTTGTTACTCCAGTCATCTTACGTTCTCTAGTTTTGAATTCTTTGCCAGGTTTGTCGCTTTTCAATTTGTCTATGCCGGTATCCAGCTGCCTTTTTAAAAAAAAATTCTTTCTGCTTTCTTCCTCTTTTATAGTTTTCTCTCCATCTCCCTCTATCCGGTTCCCTATTGTAGTAAAATCCACAACCCCCCCGTCCACTCTCTTCTTCTCCTGGCTGCGGGCACCTCGCTCTCTCCATCCCTCTCTATCGCACCTCTCCGTCCTCCTCCTTGCCGAGCTCCGTTTCTCTCTCGACACCCTCGTGCGGTTCCCCGTCCCTGTCTCGTTCCCGGTATCCCATTTCCCAGCTCCCCGTCCCACACCTCTACCTTTCCTCTGGCCTGCCTCCTGCTTTCCTCATTCCTCTTTTCCTGCTGCCTGCAGGCATCGATCCTCGTAGCGAACTCACCACCGGGACTTCCGAAGGGCACGAAGGCACAAACCGTCACCGCCTTGTTTGCAATCCTGGATGCGTTTCCAGCCGCCGGGCCACAGAGGATGGGGCGATGTGCCGTGGGCCCAGGGTGTTCTGTTCCCTACGGGCTCTAGCCGGGGTCCATCCCCACCGCAGTTCTCTAGATCTCTGCCTGCCTCCTTGCCTGTCCTTGCCTTCATCTCCTTTTCAGGCTGTCTGTTTCCCCAAAGCTTTTTCCTCTTCTGCTAACATTGCCCTGTCAACTGTCACCTTCTACCTTTTCTATCTGCCCACCGGCTCTTATTTCATTCTTCCTTGTTGCATGTGAAAACAGCATTTCTAGATCTCTCTCTAAATTTTCTTTTCGTGTCTCTATTTATCCAAGTCCCTGCTGGGTTTTTTTTTGTCTTCCTGCCTATCCTCATCTTCATCACCTTTTACATTTTGTTTCAATATCTTCATTCATGTAGTTTGCTGACCCTATTTCCCTCCTTCCTTTTTAACATTTCCTTCTTATCGACCTATTTTGGTTTCCCTTTGTTACCATTGTGGATTTTTTTAAACTGGTAAAGTAAAAGGACATAATTTTTGATAATAATATTGCTGTTATAATCAACGAGTGACTTTTCTCCATAGCTTAGTAAGGCATCTATGTTTTTCTACCTACACCCCAGAAAAATGAAGTTGAATTCCCTACCTGGTCACGTTGCTGATGTAAGGGATATAGCCACAGTAAAAGAGCTGGACTAGTAACTTCTAGTCCAGGTGGCTTTCTCTATTCAGTGCTTTGTATCCTGTAAACTGAAAGCAGATGAGAAAAGTCCCTGCTGCTCCTCTGGGTGCCTTTATGTGTTATGGTGGTAGACCCTGCCTCTTTCCCAGGGGATTGTGGGAAGGGTGGTGGGCGGGTCCTGGAGTATATGAGCCTCAGGCTCTGCTCAGGGAGCTCATTCTGCTCTGGGGCTTCTTTGGTGTCAGTGTTCTGCCGAGCCTTTGGTTATTAGCAGTTTTTGAACTGCCTCAGCTATTTTTGGCAGATACGCTTTGACACTTAAAGAAACAGAGGGTTCTCTTTGAGGTAGGAGCTTCTGGACTGATTGAAGTTCAGCTGCATTTATCTTACAAAGTATGCTTATATACAAATTTTCTTTTTTTAGGTCAAAAATTTTGTTCTGGGCCGGTAAAAGTAGCATGCTTTTTCTTTTAATTTATGTCTATTGTGTTTGTTCAGAACTCCTGGCTATTGAAATGGAACTAGTTTTAGTGTATACTGAGTTAATTGTTACTATTTCTCTAAATAGGACCGATGATGAGGTTAACTGTCAGGGGCTAGGGCAAATATCTGGCACACAGTCACAAGATCGTGAATTAACTGATTTCTCACAAGCGCAACAGCAATCTCTTGTCTTTCGGTATTTTAGGTGCCGTAAGCAACGATGTCTCTGGCATCTAATGCTGGAATTGCTGCAGGTGAATAGAAGGCCACATTCTATTTGAGTAGGAGGGTGTAAGTAGAAGAGGTCTGTGTCAATGCTTACTGCTGGTACTGGTTCTGTGCAGATGAAGATGAGCCTGGCAGCTGCAGGAACATCCTGGCTAGCCGATGCGGTATTTTGTCAAGGACGGATTCAGAGCCTCGGCCGTCTGAAAGATAAGTGGAGCGATGGGTGTTTGGGAGGGTGTTCTGGGAGGTGGGGACAAGGTTGGGAGTTGTAGGGAGAGGTTTTAAAAAATAGTATAGTGGGGAGAGGGCTGTCCAGGAATAGGTCTCTGGAGCAGCACGGGCAGGGTAGTTCTAGCCTGTCTCTGTGGTGTTATGTAGTCTGTCTAGTCTGTTCACTGTGTATTGCAGATTTCTCGGGTCTCCATGTCCTCGTTCCATTTTGCGCTCGAAGAGCAAGCCAGACATCTCGGGTGCCATCCCTGTGGTCTCAAATACCTGTACCGGTTGGCGTAGCGCTAGTCACGCGTTTTGTTGTCTTGCGTGATGAGCTTGAAGCGTGGATCGGTCTTGCATCCCGAAAGTTCCGGGCGTTTACTCATTTGCGGCATCCCTCCAGGCTGCGTCAGCGGCTCTGCTCGCTAGCTGTCCGTTTTCAGGGACTGAGACTTCTTCCTTGTATCCCTATGTTCATAAGTCTTGAAGCCAGCCTTCTTGCCCATCAGTCATCTCAGTTTTGACCGTAACTTCTTGAAACAGGCCATTACATTCAAGCTTTTTTTGTGGGGCTGCCGTAGAACCTCCTTGCCTTGCGTTGCGACTCCGTAGGTCTTCTTGCCCGACAGCTTGTCTCGTTCGGGTGTCATCCTTCTCGCCGGGAGTTTTCTCTCCTCTTTGAGTCGCCTTGTTCGCAGTGTTCTGTGTAGCACTTCTCACTGGGTGTGTGCGTGTGGCTTGGAGCTGCTCTGCCCGGGGCTGTAGGGTCAGGGGTAGGTGGTATAGCGATAAGCATTTCTGGTTAATGTGTTGAGGATACGCCTAGACCATTTAGGCAACAGTCATACAGTCTTCTCGGGTTGAGTAGCCATTGGCAGGCTGTGTGGCCAGTCGTTTTGGGAGTGTTTCATGGAGAGGATGGGAGCCTTCTGGGAGGGGTTGTTCAGCAGTAGTGAAGCAGAGTGCATCTCACAGGTGTTAAGGCCTCTAGGCGGTATTCTGAAACGGAGACAAGAGTTCTGGGATTGTAAAGTTATTGATCAGCACCTGGGTGACTATTGTTACTATTTTTTTTTCAGAGGCAGAGGGACAAGGTGCGCTTTGAAGAGCGACAGAGGAGGTGAGCGAAGCACTATAAGAAGGTGAGTCGGTGCATGGTTTGGGAGGGAAGTTGTGACCAGTGGCTGTTTGATTACATTATCTTTTGGTCATTTTTTGTATTTTAAAGGCACGATGCGATGAGCAAAGCGGGATACAGGCACCAGTCGTGACTCGGGCAAGGTGTTGTATTGCCGGTGAAGTTTTAAGCATCCCTTGTTTGTTTTACAGGTGGTACCTGAGTCTCAATGCAGCTATCTGAAATGACAGAAGCAGGACAGGGGAGCGGGTAAGGTAAAGCAGAAGGAGCTAGGTGTTGCTGTGGGCACGAGTTGGTCTCGGGCAGTATCTAAGCAGGTGTCTTTTACCTTGTGTTTGGCAGGTGCCCCACACAGGCTCGGAGGAACGAAGCCTCATGCTGATGAGCCGTCCGAGAAGGTGAGGTGTTAGCGTGCCGGGTCAGCGTCTAAGAGCCAAGTATTCCGTGGCCATTTGGTTAAGCGTTTACCTTTGTTTTTGCAGGTGCCGTGCAGGCTGCCTTTGGAGTCAGACGAGCATTTGAGGATCAGCTGGGGATTAGCGAGGAGGATCCTGGGACCGGTGACCTCTCACAAGCGGAACAGTAATTTTGTTTCTTGGTATCTCAGGTGGGGTGAGCAATGATGGCCGTAGCCCCTCGCTTTGGAACCGATGAGGAGCAGATGAGGAGTAGGATGACATGGCCCTTCTGGGGCTGTGTGTGTGTTGTGGCAGAAGCTGGCATCGACCGGTGCGTTGCTGTCTACCAACACTGTTTTCTTGTTCAGATTTTGTAGACGGTGAAGAGGAATTAGGAGTCTGTGGGAGCATCCCATGTGGCCGACGTGTTTCTTTTGCTGAGGATGAATTTGTCCCCCCGGCCCCCTGCAAGCTAAGTTGTGGAACAGGTGTTGGAGGGAGGGGGGTGGGACTGGGGCAAGATAACTTTGGGAATTTCAGGGAGGGGATTTTAAAGTTAGCTTAGAGGAGAGGGATATCCAGGGTCAGTTCTCCTTGAGCGGGTAAAGGAGAGGGTTACTTTTTGGCACCAGTGTAGCACGGGCAGGGCAGTTCCAGCCTGTCTCTGTGGTGTTACGTAGTCTGTTTAGTCTGTTTACTGTGTCTTGGAGATTTCTCGGGTCTCGATGTCCTCATTCCTCTTTGCGCTCGAGAGCAAGGCAGACATCTCAGGCGCCATTCCTGTGGTATTGAATGCCTGTACTGGTTGGCGTAGTGCCAGTCAGGCGTTTCTTTTTCTTGCATGCCAAGCTTCAAGCGTGGATCCATCTTGCATCTCGGAAGTTCCCAGGCAGTCCTCATTTGTGGCGTCACTCTGGGATGCGGCGGTGTCTCTACTCACTAGCTGTCCGTTTCCACGGACTGAGTCTTCTTCCCTGCATCCGTACGGTCATAGGTCTTGAGGCCAGGCTTCTTGCGCATTAGTCATCTTGGTTTTGACCGTAACTTCTTGAAACGGGCCGTTATGTTCGAGGCTTTTTTTTGTGGGGCTGCCCTAGAACCTCTTTGCTTTGTGTTGCGGCTCTGTAGGTCTTTTGGCCCAACACCTTGTGTCGTTCGGGTGTCATCCTTCTCGCCGAGAGTTTTCTCTCCTTTTTGAGTCGCCTTGTTTGCAGTGTTCTGTGTAGCATTGCTCACTGAGTGTGTGTGTGTATGGCTTGGAGCTGCTCTGTCCGGGGCTGTAGAGTCAGGGGTAGGTGGTATAGTGATAAGCATTTCTGGTTAATGTGTTGAAGATACGCCTAGACCATTCAGGCAACGGTTGTACAGTCTTCTCTGGTTGAGTAGCTGTTGGGAGGCTGTGCGGCCAGTCATTTTGGGAGTGTTTCATGGAGAGGATGGGAGCCTTCTGGGAGGAGCTGTTCAGCAGTAGTGAAGCAGAGCGCATCTCACAGGTGTAAAGGCTTGTGTCCGTGGGCCGCGAAGCTCGGTGTGTTGTTTTGAATGGCAGGCTCCCCTTGGCCTCTGGGCGGTACTCCGAAATGGAGGCGAGAGCTCTGGAATTGTGAAGCTATTGATCAGCCCCTGAGTGACTCATGTAACAAGATTTGTTTCAGGGTTTTTTTTTTTTCAGAAGCAGAGGGACAAGATGCGCTTTGGAGAGCAACAGAGGAGGTGAGCGGAGCTCTGTAAGAAGGTCAGTGCAGGGTGTTGGACGGAAGTTGTGACTGGTGGCTACATGACTACATTGTGGCTTGGTGTTTTTTTTTTCTGATTTGAAGGTGCCCAGTGATGCGCAAAGCGGGATGTTGGTGCCCGTGCTGACTCTGGCAAGGTGAGCCATGGCTAGTGGGATGAAGTAGCGGTTATTTTTCAGTTGTTGTATTGCCAATGAAGATTTAAGCATGCCTTCTTGTTTGTGTTTTACAGGCGGTACGCAAGCTTCATTGCGGCAGCCCAAAATGACAGAGGCCGCACCAGGGAGCGGGCAAGGTAAAGGAGCGAGAGCTGGGCATCTCTGCAGGCAGGTTTTGGTTTTGGGCAGAAACTCAACATGTCTTCTGCATTGTTTTTCACAGGTGCCACACACGGGCTCAGAGTGTCCAAGCCTTGTGCCAATGAGCAATCGGAGAAGGTGAGGCTGTTGTGGGCTGCGTCGGTGGCTAAGAGCCAAGTATTACATGGCAGCTTGTTTAAGCACTTACCTCTTTCGCAGGTGATGTGCAGGCTGCTTCTGGAATAGGATGAAAGTTTGAGGTGAGCCGGGGGAAGGAGGAGGAGGATCACGGAGCCGGTGACTTCTCACAAGCGCAACAGTGATTTTTGTTTCTTGGTATCTCAGGTGCGGTGAGCGCTGAGGGCCATAGCACCCAACTCTGGAACCGGTGCAGGGCAGGTGAGGAGTTGAACGCCACGGCCCTTCTTGGGGTTGGTTGGGGGTGTGTGTTGTGGCAGAGGTTGGAAGTGAGCGGTGCGGTGCTGTCTGCCAGCAATATTTTGTTGTTTTCTTTGGATTTGACAGACAACAAAGAGGTATTTGGAGACAGTGGGAGCATCCCGTTTGGCCGACGTGTTTCTTTTGCTGAGGATGGATTTGCGCCCCCCGGCCATCTGCAAGCTAAGTTTTGGGATGTGCGTTTGGAGGGAGGGGATAGGGACCAGGGGGAGATAACTTTGGGAGTGTCGGGGAGGGAATTTTAAATTTAGCTTAGGGGAGAGGGATATCCAGGGTCAGTTCTCCTTGGGCGGATAAAGGAGTGGGTTACTTTTTGGCACCAGAGTAGCACGGGCAGGGCAGTTCCAGCCTGTCTCTGTGGTATGTAGTCTATTTAGTCTGTTTACTGTGTCTTGCGGATTTCTGAGGTCTCAATATCCTCATTCCTCTTTGCACTCGAGAGGAAGCCAGACGTCTCGGGCACCATCCCTGCGGTCTCGAATGCCCGTACTGGTTGGCGCAGTGCCAGTGGGGCGTTTCTTCTTTCTGCGTAAGGAGCTTAAAGCGTGGATTGGTCTCGCATCTTGCAAGTTCTGGCCATTACTCATTAGTGGCGTCACTCTGTGCTGTGTCAACAGCTCTGCTTGCTAGCTGTCCATTTTCAGGGACTGAGACTTCTTCCCCACATCCTTATGCTCATAGGTCTTGAGGCCAGCCTTCTTGCATGTTAGTCATCTTGGTTTTGACCGTAACTTCTTGAAACGGGCCGTTATGTTCGAGGCTTTTTTTTGTGGGGCTGCCCTAGAACCTCTTCGCTTTGTGTTGCGGCTCTGTAGGTCTTTTAGCCCAACACCTTGTGTCGTTCGGGTGTCATCCTTCTCGCCGAGAGTTTTCTCTCCTTTTTGAGTTGCCTTGTTTGCACAGTTATGTGTAGCGTTGCTCTCTGAGTGTGTATGTGTGGCTTGGAGCTGCTCTGTCCGGGGCTGTAGAGTCAGGGGTAGGTGGTATAGGGATAAGCATCTCTGGTTAATGTCTTGATGATATGTATCAACCATTTAGGCAATGACTGTGCAGTTGTCTCTGGTTGAGTAGCCGTTGGGAGGCTGTGCAGCCAGTCGTTTTGGGAGTGTTTCATGGAGAGGCTGGGAGCCTTCTGGGAGGAGCTGTTCGGTAGTAGTGAAGCAGAATGAATCTCAACGGTCTTAAGGGATGTGTGTTTGAGCTGCAAAGCTCGGTGTGTTGTTTTGAATGGCAGGCTGTCCTTGGCCTCTAGGTTGTACTGTGAAATGGGGACGACATCTCTGGAATTGTGAAGCTACTTAAACAAGTCACCCAGGTGCTGATAATTTTCTTTTTTTTTTCAGATGCAGAGGGACAACATGTGCTTTGAAGAGCAATAGAGGAGGCGATTGGAGCCCTGTAAGAAGGTGAGACAGTGCAGGGTGTTGGAGGGAAGTTGTGACCAGTGGCTACATGACTACATCATGGCTTGTTTTCTTTTTTTTTAATTTGAAGGGTCGCAGCGATGTGCAAAGCGGGGTGTTGGTGCCGGTGCTGACTCTGGCAAGGTGAGCCATGGCTAGTGGGCTGAAGTAGCGGTTATTTTTTCAGTTGTCGTATTGTCAGTGAAGTTTTAAGCATCCCTTCTTTTTTGTGTTTTAGAGGTGGTACCTGAGCCTCATTGCGGCAGCCCAAGATGACAGAGGCCGCACTGGGCAGCGGGCAATGTAAAAAAGGGGTGTAGACATCGGTGCAAGCAGTCTTTGGTTTTGGACAGTATCTCAGCACGCGTTTTCTTGCCTTGTTCTTTGCAAGTACCGCACACAGGCTTGGAGGAAAAAAGCTGCATGCTGATGAGACGTCCGAAAAGGTGAAGCTGTTGAGCGTTGGGTCAGTGGCTAAGAGCCAAGTATTAAATGGCAGCTTGGTTAAGCACTTACCTTTTTGTTTCGCAGCTGACATGCAGGCTACTTCTGGAACAGGATTTAAGTTTGAGGTGAGCTGGGTATTAGCGAGGAGGATCACAGAGCCAACGACTTCTCACAGGCGTAATAATAACTTTGTTTATTGGTATCTCAGGTGTGGTGAGCGATGATGGCTGCAGCACCCAGCTTTCGAACCGGTGCAGGGCAGGCGAGGAGTGGAATGGCACGGCCCGTCTTGGGGGTGGGGGTGGTTGGGTGGGGGTGGGGATGTTGCGGCAGAGGTTGGAATTGAGCAGTGTGGCGCTGTCTGCCAGTAATATTTTGGGTTTTTTTTTTAGACTTTACAGATGAGTCAGAGGAATTTGGAGACCATGGGAGCATCCCGTTTGGCCATCGTGTTTCTTTTGCTGAGGTTGGGTTCACACCCCTGGCCCTCTGCAAGCTAAGTTTTGGGATGTGTGTTTGAAGGGAGGGGGGTGGGACTGAGGGGGAGAGAAATTTGGGAATTTTGAGGAGGGGATTTTAAAGTTAGCTTAGGGAAGAGGGCTGTCCAGGGTCAGTTCTGCTTGGGCAGATAAAGGAGTGGGTTACTTTTTGGCACCGGAGTAGCACGGGCAGGGCAGTTCCAGCCTGTCTCTGTGGTGTTATGTAGTCTGTTTAGTCTGTTTACTGTGTCTTGGAGATTTCTCGGGTCTCGATGTCCTCATTCCTCTTTGTGCTCGAGAGCAAGCCAGACATCTCGGGTGCCATCCCTGTGGTCTCGAATGCCTGTACTGCTTGGCGTAGTGCCACGCAGGTATTTCTTTTTTCTTTTTTTTTAGTGTGACGAGGTTCTAGCATGGATCTGTCTTGCATCTCAGAGGTTTCCGGGCTGTCCTCATTTGTGGTGTGGTTCTGGGCTGCACCAGCAGCTCTGCTCGCTAGCTGTCCATTTCCATATAGTGAGAATTCTTCCCTGCATCCTTGCGTTCATAGGTCTTGAAGGCAGGCTTCCTGCGCATCAGTCATCTCGGTTTTGACCGTAACTTCTCAGAACGGGCCATTAGGTTTGTGCCATTTTTTTTTTTCTGGGCCTGCCATAGAACCCCTCGCCTTGCATTACGGCTCTGTATGTCATCTTGCCCGACAGTGCAACTCAATCGGGAGTCATCCTTCTTGCTGAGAGTTTTCCCTCCTCTTTGAATCGCCTTTTTGCACAAACTCTCTTGGTTGCAGAGCTGTGTAGTGTTGCTCTGTGTGTGTGTGTGTGGCTTGGAGCTACTCTGCCCAGGGCTGCAGAGTCAGGGGTAGGTGTTATAGCGATAAGCATCTCTGGTTAATGTCTCGATGATATGCATAGACTGTTTAGGCAATGTTTGTACAGTCATCTGTGGTTGAGTAGCCGTGGGGAGGCTGTGCAGCCAGTCATTTTGGGAGTGTTTGATGGAGAGGATGGGAGCCTTCTGGGGAGGGGCTGTTGAGCGGGAGTGAAGCAGATTGCGTCTCAAAGGTGTAAAGGCTTGTGTCCGTGGGCCGCGAAGCTCGGTGTGTTGTTTTGAATGGCAGGCTGCCCTTTGCCTCTAGGTGCTACTCTGCAACGGAGGCGAGAGCTCTGGAATTGTGAAGCTATTGATCAGTACCTGGGTGCCTCATGTAACAAGTTTTGGTTGGGTTTTTGTTTTTTCAGATGCAGAGGGACAATATGTGCTTTGAAGAGCAACAGAGGAGGTGAGCAGACCATAGTGAGCGGCTGAGCAGAGCCTTGTAAGAAGGTGAGTCAGTGCAGGGTGTCAGAGAGAAGTTGTGACTGGTGGCGATGTGACTACATCATGGGTTGTGTGGGTTTTTTTTTCTGATTTGAAGATGCCCAGTGATGCGCAAAGCGGGGTGTTGGTGCCGGTGCTGACTCTGGCAAGGTGAGCCATGGCTAATGGGCTGAAGTAGCGGTTATTTTTCAGTTGTTGTATTGTCGGTGAAGTTTTAAGCGTGCCTTCTTGTTTGTGTTTTACAGGTGGTACGCAAGCCTCATTGCATCAGCCTAAAATGACAGAGGCTGGACAGGGGAGCAGGCAAGGTATAGGAGGCGGGATATATGCATCGCTGCGGGCAGGCATTGGTTTTGGGCTGTAACTCAACATCTGTCTTCTGCTTTGTTTTTCACAGGTGCCACACACGGGCTGGGAGTGACGAAGCCTCATGTTGATGAGCAATTGGAGAAGTTGAGGCTGTTGTGGGCTGCGTCGGTGGCTATGAGATAAGTGTTACATGGCAGCTTGTTTAAGCACTTACCTTTTCTTTTGCAGGTGACGTGCAGGCTGCTTCTGGAATAGGATGAAAGTTTGAGGTGAGCCGGGGGGCGGAGGAGGAGGATCACGGAGCCGGTGATCTCAGGTGCGGTGAGCGATGATGGGCACAGCATCCAACTCTGGAACCGGTGCAGGGCAGGTGAGGAGTGAAATGCCCCGGCCCTTCTTCGCGGTCTCAACTGTGACCTATGACTTCCTAGTATTCTATGGCTCTGTATTGCGTTGGGTATTGCATCGCCCCATCTGGCTCCGCATTGCACCGGTTCTCGACTGTGATGTGAAACCGCGTCGCACTCTATGGCTCCGCGTTGCCCCGGGTCTCGACTGTCGTGTGAGACTGCATCGCACTCTATGGCTCCGCGTTGTGCTGGGTCTTGTGTCGCACCATACAGCTTCATATTGTGCTGGGTCGCGAGTGTGATGTAAGACGGTGTAGTATTCTATGGCTCCGTATTGCCCTGTGTCTTGACTGTGATTCAAGACTGCTCGCACTGTTTGGCTCCTTATTGCACTGGGCCTTGCGTCACACTGTATTGCTCTGTATTGCTCTGGGTCTGGAGTGTGATGTGAGACTGCGTTGCACTGTGTAGCTCTGTATTGCGCTGGGTCTTGCGTCGCACTGTATTGCTCCGTATTGCTGTGGGTCTGGACTGTGATGTGAGCCTGCGTCGCACTGTGTTGCTCCATATTGCTCTGGGTCTGGAGTGTGATGTCAGACTGCGTCGCACCGTATAGCTCCATGTTGCGCTGGGTCTTGCGTCGCACTGTGTTGCTCCGTATTGCTATGGGTCTGGAGTGTGATGTGAGACTGTGTCGCACCGTATAGCTCTGTATTGCGCTGGGTCTTGCATTGCACTATATGGGTCTGTATTATTCTTGGTCTCAACTGTGATCTATGACTGCCTAGTATTCTATGGCTCTGTATTGCATTGGGTCTTGCGTCGCACCGTATGGCTTCGCCTTGGCCCGGGTCTCAAGCGTGATGTGAGACTTTGTCACACGATATGGCTCCGCCTTGCCCGGGGTCTCGAGGGTGATGTGACGTGAGACTACTTCCCATTATGAAGGCTGACATTTTGGCCTCGAGTGGAGCGGTGATGTTGTTTGGAGGATCCTAGTGACTCAATTTGTGGGCTGCTTCTGGAATTGGGGGAAATATGCTATTCTAGAAGGTCACTGGTGAAGCAGAGATGTTTGGAGGAGGGGAGCAATGAATGGGAGTTGAATGGATGAATGAATGAATGGGAGTTGAATGGATGAATGAATGAATGGGAGTTGAATGGATGAATGAATGAATGGGAGTTGAATGGATGAATGAATGAATGGGAGTTGAATGGATGAATGAATGAATGGGAGTTGAATGGATGAATGAATGAATGGGAGTTGAATGGATGAATGAATGAATGGGAGTTATTGTGTGTAAACTTATGGGTGTGTGAATGTGGTTGGTTTGTTTTTATTTCAGGTAGGATATAATGTTGACAGTAAGGTATTGATTTGAGAGTACCGGAACATAAAAAACCAAACCAGCTGGGGGTGTTTTGTTTTGTTTTTATTTCCCTGGCTGGGTGTTTGTTTTTTTTTTTTCCCCAGGTCCTCATTGCTCTGTGGGGTGCCATCAATTGCCAAAGTTTGGGTGGCGAAGGGTCTAGGGCCAGGGTTTTCACACAAAAGGCCATTTTGTAGTCTCCTGGCAACGCCATTCTCAGTGAGCTGCAGAGACGGAGCGATGGCCCATGGTGCTGGGCGAAGGGATTAGCAGAGAGGGGCGGGTTGGTTTGTCGGGTAGGTGAGCGAGTGTTGTGCTTGTGCATGGCTTTGTATTGTTGTGTGTTAGTATGTAATAGTTGTTAGCGTGTTGCATATGGAGTTGAGATTTTTTCTTTTCCAGGCATTGTATTAAAAAAAATCAACCAACCACAACTTAGAATAAAAAAAACCCCAGTCGGGGGATTTTTTTTTTTTTCCCCCGGCTGGGTTTTTTTTTCCCCCGGTCCCGGTCGGTCCGCACGGCGACAATCATCGCCAAAGTTTGGGTGGCAGAGGGCCTAGGGCCGGGGTTTTCGCAGGCAGGGCGATTTTGGAGGCCCCCGGGAACCCCGTTCCTGAGGAGAGCCACGGAGACGGGGCGGCGGGCAGCAGAGAGAGGGAGGGTTGGTTTTTTGGGTAGGTGAGCGAGTGTTGTGCCTGTGTGTGGGTTTGTATGGTTGTGTGTTAGTATGTAATAGTTGTTAGTGTGTTGCATATGGAATTGAGATTTTTTTCTTTTCCAGGCATTATATTTTTTAAAAAAAATAAAAAATCAACCAACCACAACTTAGAATAAAAAAAACCCCAGTCGGGGGATTTTTTTTTTTCCCCCGGCTGGGTTTTTTTTTCCCCCGGTCCCGGTCGGTCCGCACGGCGACAATCATCACCAAAGTTTGGGCGGCGGAGGGCCTAGGGCCGGGGTTTTCGCAGGCAGGGCGATTTTGGAGGCCCCCGGGAACCCCGTTCCCGAGGAGAGCCACGGAGATGGGGCGGCGGGCAGCAGAGAGAGGGAGGGTTGGTTTGTCGGGTAGGTGAGTGAGTGTTGTGCCTGTGTGTGGGTTTGTATGGTTGTGTGTTAGTATGTAATAGTTGTTAGTGTGCTGCATATGGAGTTGAGATTTTTTTTTTCTTTTCCAGGCATTATTTTTTTTTTTTTTTTAAATATTAACCAACTACAACTTAGAATAAAAAAAACCCCAGTCGGGGGATTTTTTTTTTTCCCCCGGCTGGGTTTTTTTTTCCCCCGGTCCCGGTCGGTCCGCACGGCGACAATCATCGCCAAAGTTTGGGCGGCGGAGGGCCTAGGGCCGGGGTTTTCGCAGGCAGGGCGATTTTGGAGGCCCCCGGGAACGCTGTTCCTGAGGAGAGCCGGTCTGGAATGTGGGTATTTCTCTGTTATTGCAAGGTGCTATGTTTAGATGAGTGTCTAAGGAAGGCAATTGAGGATCCTGCAATAAAAAGGTACAGTGAGAGGGGCTAGATAGTCTGTTTTGAGGAAGGCAGGGTTGTGAAGTGGGCCTCTCTGTATTTTAAATGGCTATGCTTTTAATGTGGCTGTGTGTTTTTTGCTGTAATGGTATTGTTAAAAATTGTTTGTTTGCATGCAGGTGCCAAAGGCCAGGTCCCGTCAGGAGGAGCAGAGTCGGCCGGCTCTTTGCCCGGGCATCGTAGTTTTTGGAGAAGCAGTCACTCTAAAGAGGAAAAGGGACGGACGCCAAGCGAGGGATGCGAGCCCCGTGTACGTGAGAGCGTCCGATGGGAAAGACGGTGGGTACAGTTTGTACTCAGTGTTGTAAAGCTGTGCCCTTGAGTGTGTAAACTGTAAGCTTGGTGCTCTGTCATTGAAATCTGTGCTGTTTGTGCTGTGTGGTTTAAATCTGTAAGCTCTGTGTCTTCAGCATGCTCTGGGCATGACTTAGTTGCCTACACTTTGTACCTGCTGTAGGCTCTGGGCCTGAGCTATGTACGTGTTGTAGCTGTTGTAGGCTGTGCGCCTGAGCTCTGTACACTTTGTGCCTGAGCTCTGTACACTTTGTGCCTGAGCTCTGTACACTTTGTGCCTGAGCTCTGTACACTTTGTGCCTGCTGTAGGCTCTGCGCCTGAGTTATGTATGTGTTGTAGCTGTTGTGAGCTCAGTACTTTGCAGAGCTACAGTCATTGAGTTCAAGTTTGACCGAAATAAAGAAAATAAGCAGCAAAGGAATAAAGTTTAATAAAGAGTTTTTACTCCTTGGTGTTTGTCTTTTTTTTTTGTGTGTCTCTTTCTTTTTTTGTAAACTGGTGCAGCAGCAGGGCTTGGCTTGCTCCTGGGGCGTAGTTGTTACAAGTTTTAAAGAAAATTAATAAATTATTAAGGAGCGACTACGCCCCAGGAGCAAGCCAAGCCCTGCTGCTGCATGCATTTCTTATTATTTTTATTCTTTTTATTTACTATCCCATACCTCATTAAATATTCCCCACCTGACACATAAATTAACCAATTAATTATGCAAATGAGATGCAAATTTTTCTTCCACCACCCAGATAAACAAGTGCCCCAACCCAACAATTACCACCACACCTACACAACCCCAATCAGGCTACCAGACAGAAACTACAGGATCACAGCTACAACCTCCACATCACAATTTACAGCTTCACAACTACAGTCACTACAGGCACCTACACTGTCCTATTGTAATCTGACACTAATATATAGGAAGTTAGGGTTACAGTGTCAGCTTACAGTGTCACATCACAGTTAGGGTTAGGGTTAGGGTTAGGGTTAGGGTTAGGGTTAGGGTTAGGGTTAGGGTTAGGGTTAGGGTTAGGGTTAGGGTTAGGGTTAGGGTTAGGGTTAGGGTTAGGGTTAGGGTTAGGGTTAGGGTTAGGGTTAGGGTTAGGGTTAGGGTTAGGGTTAGGGTTAGGGTTAGGGTTAGGGTTAGGGTTAGGGTTAGGGTTAGGGTTAGGGTTAGGGTTAGGGTTAGGGTTAGGGTTAGGGTTAGGGTTAGGGTTAGGGTTAGGGTTAGGGTTAGGGTTAGGGTTAGGGTTAGGGTTAGGGTTAGGGTTCGGGTTCGGGTTCGGGTTCGGGTTCGGGTTCGGGTTCGGGTTCGGGTTCGGGTTCGGGTTCGGGTTCGGGTTCGGGTTCGGGTTCGGGTTCGGGTTCGGGTTCGGGTTAGGGTTAGGGTTAGGGTTAGGGTTAGGGTTAGGGTTAGGGTTAGGGTTAGGGTTAGGGTTAGGGTTAGGGTTAGGGTTAGGGTTAGGGTTAGGGTTAGGGTTAGGGTTAGGGTTAGGGTTAGGGTTAGGGTTAGGGTTAGGGTTAGGGTTAGGGTTAGGGTTAGGGTTAGGGTTAGGGTTAGGGTTAGGGTTAGGGTTAGGGTTAGGGTTAGGGTTAGGGTTAGGGTTAGGGTTAGGGTTAGGGTTAGGGTTAGGGTTAGGGTTAGGGTTAGGGTTAGGGTTAGGGTTAGGGTTAGGGTTAGGGTTAGGGTTAGGGTTAGGGTTAGGGTTAGGGTTAGGGTTAGGGTTAGGGTTAGGGTTAGGGTTAGGGTTAGGGTTAGGGTTAGGGTTAGGGTTAGGGTTAGGGTTAGGGTTAGGGTTAGGGTTAGGGTTAGGGTTAGGGTTAGGGTTAGGGTTAGGGTTAGGGTTAGGGTTAGGGTTAGGGTTAGGGTTAGGGTTAGGGTTAGGGTTAGGGTTAGGGTTAGGGTTAGGGTTAGGGTTAGGGTTAGGGTTAGGGTTAGGGTTAGGGTTAGGGTTAGGGTTAGGGTTAGGGTTAGGGTTAGGGTTAGGGTTAGGGTTAGGGTTAGGGTTAGGGTTAGGGTTAGGGTTAGGGTTAGGGTTAGGGTTAGGGTTAGGGTTAGGGTTAGGGTTAGGGTTAGGGTTAGGGTTAGGGTTAGGGTTAGGGTTAGGGTTAGGGTTAGGGTTAGGGTTAGGGTTAGGGTTAGGGTTAGGGTTAGGGTTAGGGTTAGGGTTAGGGTTAGGGTTAGGGTTAGGGTTAGGGTTAGGGTTAGGGTTAGGGTTAGGGTTAGGGTTAGGGTTAGGGTTAGGGTTAGGGTTAGGGTTAGGGTTAGGGTTAGGGTTAGGGTTAGGGTTAGGGTTAGGGTTAGGGTTAGGGTTAGGGTTAGGGTTAGGGTTAGGGTTAGGGTTAGGGTTAGGGTTAGGGTTAGGGTTAGGGTTAGGGTTAGGGTTAGGGTTAGGGTTAGGGTTAGGGTTAGGGTTAGGGTTAGGGTTAGGGTTAGGGTTAGGGTTAGGGTTAGGGTTAGGGTTAGGGTTAGGGTTAGGGTTAGGGTTAGGGTTAGGGTTAGGGTTAGGGTTAGGGTTAGGGTTAGGGTTAGGGTTAGGGTTAGGGTTAGGGTTAGGGTTAGGGTTAGGGTTAGGGTTAGGGTTAGGGTTAGGGTTAGGGTTAGGGTTAGGGTTAGGGTTAGGGTTAGGGTTAGGGTTAGGGTTAGGGTTAGGGTTAGGGTTAGGGTTAGGGTTAGGGTTAGGGTTAGGGTTAGGGTTAGGGTTAGGGTTAGGGTTAGGGTTAGGGTTAGGGTTAGGGTTAGGGTTAGGGTTAGGGTTAGGGTTAGGGTTAGGGTTAGGGTTAGGGTTAGGGTTAGGGTTAGGGTTAGGGTTAGGGTTAGGGTTAGGGTTAGGGTTAGGGTTAGGGTTAGGGTTAGGGTTAGGGTTAGGGTTAGGGTTAGGGTTAGGGTTAGGGTTAGGGTTAGGGTTAGGGTTAGGGTTAGGGTTAGGGTTAGGGTTAGGGTTAGGGTTAGGGTTAGGGTTAGGGTTAGGGTTAGGGTTAGGGTTAGGGTTAGGGTTAGGGTTAGGGTTAGGGTTAGGGTTAGGGTTAGGGTTAGGGTTAGGGTTAGGGTTAGGGTTAGGGTTAGGGTTAGGGTTAGGGTTAGGGTTAGGGTTAGGGTTAGGGTTAGGGTTAGGGTTAGGGTTAGGGTTAGGGTTAGGGTTAGGGTTAGGGTTAGGGTTAGGGTTAGGGTTAGGGTTAGGGTTAGGGTTAGGGTTAGGGTTAGGGTTAGGGTTAGGGTTAGGGTTAGGGTTAGGGTTAGGGTTAGGGTTAGGGTTAG